>NC_088378.1:62089117-62389705 GCF_037993035.2 Macaca fascicularis
TCTTGCCAGCCTTCGTCACTCGCTAACTAAAGAAGAGCTGTTGGGCCTTGAATAACCAGCAGTGACACCCAAGGACTACATCAAAGGTTTTGGTGAGAGACTTGCTGGCTTCAGGTACCACCACTGGCACAAGGGGGTAGGGTACCAAGTGGGCTCTTAGAGTTCCTCATTCCAGGACTTGACTCTTGGATTGCATTTTCGGACACGTCCTGGGTGAGAGGGGAGCCCACTGCCCTAAAGGGTGAGTCCCAGGCCAGGCAGCATTACCACAAGCTGACTTAAAAGACCTTGGGCATTAAGGGAACATAAGTGGTAGTTTGGCAGTATTCCTTGTGGCCAGGGTTGGTGGTGGCTATGGGATGGAGCTCCTCTGCCTTTGAAAAGAGGATGGAAGAGTGTGAAGGACTGTATCTTGTGGTTTGAGTGCCAGCTCACCTACAATACAATAGAACCCCAGGTAGACTTCTGAGTTTCTGACTCTAGTCCCTAACTTCTGGACCCACCTTGGGTTTGGGGGACCTCACATCCCAAAAGGTAAGGACATAGGCCTGGCTGGCCTTTACCACCTGCCAGTTGTAGAGCTCCAGGGCCCAGGGAGTGGTTACAGTAGGTCTTGGGCAAGATCAAAAACTGTGCTGGCTTCAGGTCTGAACCAGAGCACAAATAATGATGGTGGCCACATGGGGTGCTATGTCACTCCACCCCAGCTTTAGGTGGCTCAGAAAAAAGGCTCTGTATGTTTGGGAAAATGTAAGGGAAGACAACAAGACTCTCTGCCTGGTAATCCAGAGAATTACCCCGGATCACGGCCAAGACTACCAAGGCGGTACCTTTACAAGTCTGCAAGAAACCCAGTGTTACTGGGCTTGGGGTGCCCCCTAAAGCAGAAGCAGCTTCAATCACAACCACCCAAGTCTTTTCAAATATCTGGAAAGCCTTCCCAAGAAAGACAGCTACAAATAAGCGCAGACAGTGAAGACTGTAATAATCCTAAACTCTTAAATGTCCAGACAACAAAGAACATCTACTAGCATCAACACCATCCAGCAAAACCTGACCTCACCAAATGAACTAAATAAGGCACCAGCAGCCAATTCTTGAGAAACAGAGATATGTGACCTTTTAGACAGAGAATTCACAATAGCTGCTTTGAGGAAACTCAAAGAAATTCAAGATAACACCGAGAAGGAATCCAGAATTCTATCAGATAAATCTAACGAAGAGATTAAAATAATTAAAAAGAATCAAGGGAAATTCTAGGGCTGAAAAATGCAATTGGCATACTGAAGAATGTATCAGAGTCCTTTAATAACAGACTTGATGACACAGAAGAAAGAATTCATGAGCGTGAAGACAGGCTATTTGAAAACAGCCAGAGGAGACAAAAGAGAAAAGAATAAAAAAAATAAATAAAACACACTTACAGGACCTATAAAATCCCTCAAAGGGGCAAATCTAAGAGCTATCTGCAGATAAACTGTCATAGGACTTTTTAGCCTTCATAAACATGTGAGTCAATTCCCCTAATAAGTCCCCTTTCATATATCTATCTATCTATCTATCTATCTATCTATCTATCTATCTATCTATCTATCTATCTAATTGGTGGTATCTTTCTGAAAAATCCTGACTAATACAACCCACTCTTCGTTATAACAGTGCTGTATTAGTCAGGGTTCTCTAATAACTGACTCACATGATCACAAAGTGAAGTCCCACAGTAGGCCGTCTGCAAACTGAGGAGCCAGGAAGCCAGTCTCGGTCCCAAAACCTCAAAAGCAGGGGAAACTGACAGTGCAGCCTTCAGTCTGTGGCCATAGACCTGAGAGCCCCTGGCAAGTCACTGGTGTAAGTCCAAGAGTTCAAAAGCTAAAGAACTTTGAGTCCGATATTCGAGGGCTAGAAGCATCCAGCGTGGGAGAAAGATGGAGTCCAGAAGACTCAACCATTCTAATCCTTCCAAGTTCCTCTGCCTGATTTTATGCTAGCTGTGCTGGCAGCTGATTAGATGGTGCCCACCCAGATTGAGGGTGGGTCTGCCTCTCCCAGTCCACTGACTCAAATGTTAATCTCCTTTGGCAACACGCTCACAGACACACCCAGGAACAGTACTTTGCATCCTTCAGTCCAATCAGGTTGACACAATATTAACCATCACAAATGTCTACTAAGAGAATTAATTTTTAAAGATCAAAATAAATAAGATGACTCTGCCCTCAAGCAACTTGATGAAATTGAAATACTTAGGAAAATACACAAAGTTAACACTAATATGAAAATGAGAAATAATCTACTTATGGTAAGAAAGGACTGAAACCAAAAATACATGAGCGATTAGTTCTTGATTGAGAAGAGTCTCAAGGAAGTCATATATTTGCATCTTACCTTTAATTAGCATTATTTAGTTCTCTAAGGTTTTCACAAGTAATATTTCATTTAATCTTTACCACAGTTGTAGTGGGTAAAAATCATTATATCCCTTAAAAATGAAAGAGAAATAGTTGTTCAGAAATACTTATTGATTTATCCAGAGCCACATGACTAGTATACGAAACAGCTCAGATTTTCAACCCCTTATTCAGTGTTACCAAATATTATCTTGGAAAATGTGACAGTAAGAAATTATAACAATCTCCAATCAACATACCTTTTGTAAGTAGAGATTTTGAACTGTTTGAAAACATTATCTTCTAAAGAAGATCTGATAAACACCTTGGAAATATGCTTATCTTATCATTTGTTCATCATCATTAATTTCAAAGGTTAACTACAGCCCAGAAGCTGTCAGGTTTGACAGATTAATGGAGCTGAAATAAATGGCACGTTGCCCTTGCTACAAAGTGCAAGTATTGTAAGTGACATGTCGTTGGATATAATGAAGTTTCAGAACACAGCATGTTAGTAAAGATCTGAGAGTCCTTTATTCTCAGAGGCCCTGCTTTGGGTTTAATAGATCAGTTTAATAGATCAGTTCTAAGAGGAATCGAGATCTGGCAGCTGCTCAGGTCTGACGATTTATTGACTCTCACCTGGAGATAACCTTTATCAAACTCTTTGCTGCCATATCTTGAAAAAGTGTTGTAAAATATTTATTTCAAGACTGCAGACTGTTCTCTGAAAATTGGGAGGGGAGACTTAATGAATATATTTTTGACTATAATTTTATAATGATAAAAGCCCTTCAAATAACCCACTACACACACACACACACAGACACAAACACACACACAGATCCAACTATGCAAATGAATTCTCAAGACAAAACCCTCGTCCTCTAATTCTCCTAATTTGATTGCCATTGTGAAGACACATTAATCTAAAAATCAGTGAACCATCACCATTCTTGTCTTTTCATGTACAGCTGGAGCTGTTGTGGGTGACCAAGTAATAAGAGAAATAAAGATTAGGTGGAAAACACTAGGCATACTTCATCACACTGACAAATGAATAGTGAACACACCCAGTAAAAGGTGCTGTTCACATGGGAACCTACCAGGAGATGAAATTAAAATGTAGATGAAAACGTCTCGTCTCTGTGCAGAGCAGCGTGGTACCTCGTTGTTGAAAATGATAAAGCCATTTGAGCTGTGGCCTAAGGCAGCATGGAGGGATTTGGATTAGATGTACACTATAAACTGTCAGAAAAGAAAAGCCTGTGCAGAAACAGTGATGACAGCTATAAATGCAGTATGCAGGGAAAGAAAATGTCAGCTCAATCAATAACATATCTGCCTCCACTGGTCTACCCCAGGCCTCCACAGACAGGTGAAAGCTTTGCATATGCAGATGTCACTTTGTGGTGATTTGCACTCCACTGACTCTTACTAGTTATGTGATATTTGGAAAGTTGTTATATTCTCCAATCTTTACCCCTTAATTAAATAGAGATTTTTTTAAAAAATGATTTCACTAGACTGTCATGGAGGAAAGGAATGAGATAAAGCATGTGAATGAAGAAGCAGAATCTTCAGGGGTACAGAGTTGCAGCCTGATAAATGAGAGCCATAAAATGTCAAAGTATGCTCCTCCCTGGCCGGGCACAGTGGCTTATGCCTGTAATCCCAGCACTTTGAGAGGCCAAGGCGGGCAGATCATGAGGTCAGGAGATCGAGACCATCCTGGCTAACACGGTGACACCCCGTCTCTACTAAAAATACGAAAACAAAATTAGCCGGGTGTGGTGGCAGATGCCTGTAGTCCCAGCTACTTGGGAGGCTGGGGCAGGAGAACGGTGCGAACCCAGGAGGCGGAACTTGCAGTGAGCCGAGATTGCGCCCCTGCACTCCAGCCTGGGTGACAGAGCGAGACTCCATCTCAGAAAACAAAACAAAACAAAACAAAAACAGAATGCTCCTTCCTTTAGAAACCTCTATATGGTGATCATCTGATTCTTGGCATTACATGCAAACGAGTCTCTTCTTTATCTTAACCTGATCAACCACATCAACAACTCTTCTCCGATCATGAACTCTTAAATTTTGCCACATCAACCCTCCAACACACCAAGTCCTTTCTCCATGATTCTATACACCCATTACCTTTGTCTGAAAGAGTCGTTTACTCCTCCACCTGATAAACTCATCCTTTAAGACTCGCAGTCTTCTGTGAAGCTTTTCCATCATCTGCTAGAGTTAGTTCAACTTATCCAATAATCTGATGAGGTCTAATTCATGCTTCTTGTAGACACTCTGAGCTTCTAGAAAGCAAAGGCATTTCATGTATTTATTAATTCCTTTATTCATCCAACTTTCAATGACTGTCATCTCTGTGCTGGGAGATGAAAGTACATTTTTGGCGGTATTGGAATACCCTTTACTGAAGCCTTTTTTTTTCTGTGGCTGACACTAACACAATCGTTGCTTGATAATAATAAGAGAAGCAGAGAACCCTTGAGAGAGGAAAGAAAAACATCTCTCCTTCAAACTCCTAATTACTTGACACCATCCCCCCAAAAATAAAGTCATGTGCATCTTCTTTGAACATTTTTCTTTATTTCTATATATAAAAGCCAAGTTCCTCTGTTGTCTTCCATTAAAAGTTGTATTAATTTCATCTATAATTTGTTTTTACACTTGTTTGCATGTTTGTTTCCCTCTTCTAAACTGAAAATTCCTTAGGGATGGAAACTCTTACTTATGTCTCAGCACAATGCCTGGCATATAGCCATGTGTCCTATACGTATCTGTTGAATGAATAACCAAGGAATAAATTTTTAATAAAGTTTCTCTTTCCAGTACAATTTCACATTGGTCTTGTCCAGTAGTCAAACATCTTTTGGATTCCTACACTCTGAATCCCAAACCCCGAAATATCTGCTGGTCAAGTCAGGGTTTTAATTTTGAAATGATCAAAAACGTGATTTAAGTTTAGGATTTCCATCTTCTCCGAAGAGAAAGTATTTGTTTCAATTGAGTTAAGTTAACACGAAGGAAATAGGAAGTATAGGAAAGATCAGAGAATATTTATGTATACTGTGGCATTGAAAGGAGAAAATTAAGTGTTTGAATTCCTCTCCACTACGTGTGTGGGATGAATAATTTCCTTTCTTCTAGAGTGCTTATTCACTCATTTAAGACAGAGAAATATGCTAACTACCAAAGTTCCCAGTTGCTCTCTTACATAAAGTTATAAAGATCATTGACTTCTCCTTTTTACCTTTCTATTGATTTCATTCTCCCCACTTTGATCATTTGGCCTGAGAAAGAATACTTTCCTCTATTATGCCTTAGTAATCACACAGTTGCATTTGTGTTCTTACATCATTGTAAGATGACTATATCGACATTGAAATAAAGCATATGCTTTACTCTTTAACAAAATCAAAATTATATTTTTCTAAAAGATGTAATCATTTTCTACTTTGGGATATCGTCTTATAAGTTTGAACTGATCAAACCAAAATTAGACACATTGAATGGTCGGGAAATGGCAATGATAATGTACATTGAGAACAGACTGTATTTTGGAAATGACCCTGACTTCATCATGAAACCACTCTTCTAGTCTGCATTTAACTTGCTTTGTCCTAGTGGTTAATTAAAATAATGTCACTGGAAAGGAAAGTCAATAAGACTTGGCCAGGAATAATACTGCTAGCCTGAATTACAAATGATGCAGCCTTTAGTTTCATTGAAAGAAGAAAAGCTGCCTCTAATTTTAGTTTGCAAGAGAAAGAACAGTTCGGCATTGTGGCTCCTCATTGCTTTGTACAAAGTAATTGAATGTCCACCACACCTTCAATAGTGGTGTTACAGATACCCCAAATCCCTAAACACCTTGAATTTACACTGGCAAAGCCTTTATATGTATTTATTCCAACTTTTCTTAATAGAATATCTTCTTCTCAGCTGGAGGACTATGTTGATCTTGCTGTATTATTTTGTCTGGAAAATTAATCCATTCTAGCTTATTAAATCATTTTGGTCAATCAATCATCAAATATTTGAATTTTGGCTACACAGCAGACACTTTAAAGCAAACGTATGCAGAAATAATTTATATATTCTTTTCCATTCTCTCAGTTTTCACTAATAAAATTAATAACTATGCTTTTTAATTTTTGTAATAAACTTCTAATTTCTCTGTAAAGTCATCAGAAAAAATTTGTCCCATCTAGTATCCATTTCCTGTTTTGGTAGAAGTGCCCTCATGTCATTCATTTCTGTGTGATGCAGTTTCAGGAAAAGCCAGCCCCACACTGTCTTTAGAGGCATCCCTCTATTCAACACTAGGCTAATCAGCATCATTACATTCCCCTCCTTAGTCTTAAAGACTTTCCTTCCCTCCCTCCCTCCCTCTCTTCCTTCCTTCCTTCTTTCCTGCCTCCCTCCCTCCCTCTCTTTTCCTCCCTCCCCTCCTTTCTTCCATCCTTACTTTTTCTTTCTTAGAGGTTGATTCACTTAAGCCGACCAGAATGAAGTCCAGAACTTTGAATTAAAGGTTTAAAGAAGACAGTCTTCCTTCCTGAAAAGAGCAACAGAGGACACAGGCCAGAAGGTGCTGGTAGCCATCTTGGTTCCAAAACCTGAGTGCTGATGAGCCTCAGAACACCTGGCACTGAGATAACACACCCTGACCCATCAGCTTTTTTAATATGCTTGTTTGCCTGAATAAAGTATCACCCGGAATTACACTTGCCCTGAAAACACCTGATATATGTCCCTCCCAAAATTGTCCTTGTTTGGCTTAGGCCAGTTTCAATTGTTCTTTTCTTTTTTAACTTTTATTTTAAGTTCAGGGGTGCATGTGCAGGATGTGTAGGTTTGGTACATAGGAAACCATGTGTCATGGAGGTTTGTTGTACCAATTATTTCATCACCCAGGTATTAAGCCTAGTATCCATTAGTGATTTTTCCTGATCCTCTCCATCCTCCTACTCTCAACCCTCTGATAGGCCCCAGTGTGTGTTGTTTCCTTCTATGTGTTCATGTGTTCTCATCCTTTAGCTCCCACTCATAAGAACACGTGGTATTTGATTTTTTGTTCCTCCATTAGTTTGCTAAGGATAATGGCCTCCAACTCCATCCATGTCCCTGCAAAGGACATGATCCTGTTCTTTTTTATGGCTACATAGTATTCTATGGTGTATATGTACCACATTTTCTTTATCCAGTCTATCACTGATGGGCGTTTGGGTTAATTTCATGTCTTTGCTATTGTGAACAGTGCTGCAGTAAACACATACATGCGTGTGTCTTTATATGGAATGAACTTCTGGGTTGGTGTTCCCAGTAGTAGTGAGAGGTGAAGCCAGCTGAGCTTCTGGGTTGGATGGTGACTTGGAGAACTTTTGTGTCTAGCTAAAGGACTGTAAATGCACCAATCAGCCCTCTGTGTCTAGCTAAAGGATGGTAAACACACCAATGATCACTCTGTAAAAACGCACAAATCAACGTTCTGTGTCTAGCTAAAGGACTGTAAACGCACCAATCAGTACTCTGTAAAATGGACAAATCAGCACTCTGCAAAATGAACCAGTCAGCAGGATGTGGGCAGGGCCAAATAAGGGAATAAAAGCTGGCCACCCGAGCCAGCAGCAGCAATCCACTTGGATCCACTTCCATGCTGTGGAAGCTTTCACAATAAATCTTGCTGCTGCTCACTCTTCGGGTCCATACTACTTTTACGAGCTGTAACACTCACTATGAGGGTCTGTGGCTTCACTCCTGAAGTCAGCGAGACCATGAACCGACCGGAAGGAAGAAACTCTGGACACATGTGAACATCTGAAGGAACAAAGTCCAGACACACCATCTTTAAGAACTGTAACACTCACCACAAGCGTCCACGGCTTCATTCTTGAAGTCAGTGAGACCAAGAACCCACAAGAAGGAACCAATTCCAGACACATTTTGGTGACCACGAAGGGATTAACACCTATTGCCAAGCAGTGAGTACCATCGGACCCTTTCGCATGCTATTCTGTCCTATTTTTCCCTAGAATTTTGGGGCTAAATACCGGACACCTGTCGGCCAGTTAAAAGCGACTAGCACGGCTGCCAGACTAAAGACACGGGTGTCAGGCTTTCTGGGAAAGGGCTCTCTAATAACCCCTGACTCTTCAGAGTTGGGAGCATTGGTTTGCCTGGAACCATATTCCGCTTTTCCCATACTTCCAGGCTGAGTTGAGGGGTCCCCAAAACACGTTGGTTGATCCTGCAGCCATGAGCAGAATTCTCAAAGTCATGTCGCCCAAGCAAGACTCGCCCGACTCGCCCATCTATCCTCTCTATCCTGACCCTTGCCTCCTGGGTCCTAGTGCCTGTCATACACACTTCCCCTCGCTCTTTTGAACGAGGCTAGTCTTGCTTCTAAAAACCACTCCCTGTCTCTGGTGCTTTTCTAGTTTCTCCTGTAAGAATTATTTCTAGTATAAACCTCAGGACTCTGTTCCCTTCCTTAGGCTCCCAGGCTCACCAATCAAAAAGGCATAATTTTTGCCCAAAGCTCCATCAGGGGGGTGGGACTATCTGGAATTTTAGGATCCTTCCTAAGACTACCAGGCCTAACAAAAGCTATTCCTGAAGCTAGGGTATGGGGAGCTTCAGAAATGATATCCTTCCTATTCAAGTGAGGACAAAAGGCATCACTCTTCCAACCCTGGAAATCCCTTCCCTCTCTCAGGGTATGGCCCTCCACTTCATTTTTGGGGCATAACTTCTTTATAGGCCAGAGGTAAAGTCTCAGTACTAACAGGAGAATGCTTAGGACTCTAACAGGTTTTCGAGAATGCGTCGGTAAGGGCCACTAAATCTGATTTTTCTCAGTCATCTTTGTGGTCTAGGAGCACAGGCAAGGGTGCAGGTTTTCGAGAATGTGTCAGTAAGGGCCACTAAATCTGACCTTCCTCGGTCCTCCTTGTGGTCTAGGAGGAAAACTAGTGTCTCTGCTGCTGTGTCAGTGAGTGCAACTATTCCGATCAGCAGGGTCCAGGGACCGTTGCGGGTTCTTGGGCAGGGGTTGAAACAAACCAAAACCATGGGCGGTTTTGTCTCCTCACAAAATGGGGCTCGGTCCATATGAAATGCTGTATGGATGACCTTTTTCTCAAAAATGACACCCTACTTGATCAGGAGATGGCCAACTTGGTCAAAGATATAACTTCTTTGGCAAAATATCAACAAAACCTTAAAAACCTACCTGAAGGATGTCACAGAGAAAGGGGAACAGAGTTGTTTCAACGAGGAGATCTAGTGTTGGTCAAATCTCTCCCCTCTACCTCCCCATCTATGGACTCTTTGTGGGAAGGACCATACTCGGTAATCCTCCCTACTCCCACTGCAGTTAAGGTGGCAAGAGTGCAATCTTGGATTCACCACACCGGAGTTAAATTTTGGACACCCCCTGAGGAACCTGCGGGAACATCAGCTCAGCAGTCCCAAGGTCAACCAGACCAGCCTCGATACACCTGCGAACTGTTGGAGGACTTGCATCTCCTATTTCAGAAGGAAACATCCCAGACTAAAAAGGCTCCTACCACTGATCCTGAAGAAAAACCCCTTCCTCCTTAAAAAAGTTAAGTGAAAACCTACATAATCTTTATCTTTAACACCTCTCCTTGTCCCTTTAATGGAATCCTTTTACTATTTCATGATATTATTAAGCAGCATACTAACCATACTCTCTGCGATAGGGCTATATACTGTAGCTCCTGCTGGGATGAAAATAATAATCACATCAACCTTCTTTCTGTCTTCCTTCCTTCTGACAGCAATTTACTCCTACCTTTAACTCAGATTGAATAAAATGATCTCGCCTTGCAGAGCACCCTCTTTACCTTCCTATTTACTCTTTGCCTATCCCTCCTGCTTCCTTGGATAACTCACACAATCACGCCTCCCCTTCCACTAGCTCCTAATTACCTCTACAAGTCTCTCAACCCACTCTCTGTTAAACCAGTCCAATCCTTCCCTGGCAAATGACTGTTGGCTTTGTATCTCTCTATCAGCCTCTGCTTACATTGCCACTCCCATTCCTGCAAAAAATTGGGTCTTTACCAACTTAACCTACCACCCTCATGGTGAAAGAAAAGACCCTTTCTGGCTTCTAAATATGCAATCATTAGCCAACTTCCCCATCTCTGATAGGACCAAGAATACCCTAACAGGATGTGCAATCCACCATTTACGTTCTTACATTTCCAACCTCACCTATCACACAAGCAATGAAAAGCCCATAGAGAGCCCTGTAACTATGAATACCATCTTAACTTTCCAAGCCCCTTTATGCATCCAACTCAATCTGTTATCAGACCTGCCCCTGGGGCACTCACTACCCCATCAGTGTAATTACACCCTACAACTTCAGGCCCCAGCTGATCATAGTAACTTCCTAGTTACCCAAACAGTTCCATTCAGATGGCTTGTCCACTTCTCAGGGCCTCCAAAAATCATCGCCTCCTCCCTGCTTAACAAACAGTACAGGTTTTGTAATGGCAAACATACTCCTTGCATGACCATTCACCCCTGGACCCCTGCAGCAGCGCCCCCACCACTAGTGAATGCCTTCTCATCCCCTTTTTCAATCACTCTCTTGAATGGTTCCTAGTAGATACAAAATGGTTTTTTCTCCAATTTGAAAATAGAACGCAGGGAGCCACTCAGTTTGCTCCCAACAGCCCTTTCCAGCCGCTCACCAGAGCTACCTTGGCAAGTACTCTAGGAGTATGGGAAAGTGAAAACAACAAACTCACACACCTTTTTAACGTACACAACCAGTTCTGTCTACCCAGCCAAGGTGTATTCTTCTTATGTAGAACATCAACATATATCTGCCTCCCCACCAACTGGACAGGCACCTGCACCTTAGTCTTTCTAAGTCCCAACATTAACATTGCTCCAGGAAATCAGACCCTATCAGTACCCCTCAAAGCTCAAGCCCGTCAGCGCAGAACCATACAACTAATACCCCCGCTTATAGGATTAGGAATGGCTACTGCTACAGGAACCGGAATAAGCAGTTGATCTACTTCATTATCCTACTACCACACACTCTCAAAGGATTTCTCAGTTTGCAAGAAATAACGAAATCTATCCTTACTCTACAATCCCAAAAAGACACTTTGGCAGCAGTGACTCTCCAAAACCGCTGAGGCCTAGACCAACTCACTGCTGAGAAAGGAGGACTCTGCACCTTCTTAGGGGAAGAGTGTTGTTTTTACACTAATCAGTCAGGGATAGTATGAGATGCCACCTGGCATTTACAGGAAAAGGCTTCTGAAATCAGACAATGCCTTTCAAATTCGTATACCAACCTCTGGAGTTGGGCGACATGGCTTCTCCCCTTTCTAGGTCCCATGGCAGCCATCTTGCTATTACTCGCCTTCGGATCCTGTATTTTTTAACCTCCTTGTCAAATTTGTTTCCTCTAGGATCAAGGCCATCAAGCTACAGATGGTCTTACAAATGGAACCCCAAATGAGCTCAACTAACAACTTCTACCAAGGACCCCTGGACCGACCTGCTGGCCCTTTCACTGACCTATAGAGTTCCTCTCTGGAGAACACTACAACTGCAAGGCCCTTTCTTTGCCCCAATCCAGCAGGAATTAACTAGAGTGGTCATTGCCCAGTTCCCAACAGCAGTTGGGGTGTCCTGTTTAGAGGGGGGATTGAGAGGTGAAGCCAGCTGAACTTCTGGGTTGGATGGGGACTTGGAGAACTTTTGTGTCTAGCTAAAGGATTGTAAATGCACCAATCAGCGCTCTGTATCTAGCTGAAGGGTTGTAAATGCACCAATCAGCACTCTGTAAAATGGACCAATCAGCACTCTGTAAAATGGACCGATTGGCGCTCTGTAAAATGGACCAATCAGTGCTCTGTAAAATGAACCAATCAGCAGGATATGGGTGGGGCCAAATAAGGGAATAAAAGCTGACCACCCAAGCCAGCGGCGGCAACACACTCGGGTCCCCTCCCCTTCCACGCTGTGGAAGCTTTGTTCTTTCTCTCTTCACATTAAATCTTGCTGCTGCTCACTCTTGGGTCTGCACTACCTTTATGAGCAGTAACACTCACCACGAGGGTCTGCGGCTTCACTCCTGAAGTCAGTGAGATCACGTACCCACCGGAGGAAGAAACAACTCTGGACATGCCACTTTTAAGAGCTGTAACACTCACTGCAAAGGTCTGTGGCTTCACTCGTGAAGTCAGCAAGACCATGAGCCCACGAGAAGGAAGAAACTCTGGACACATCTGAACATCTGAAGGAACAAAATCTGGACACACCATCTTTAAGAACTGTAACACTCACCACGAGGGTCTGCGGCTTCATTCTTAAAGTCAGTGACGCCAAGAACTTACTGGAAGGAACTAATTCTGGACACAGTAGGATTGCTAAGTCAAATGGTATTTCGGACTTCAGGTCTTTAAGGAACCATCACATTGTCTTCCACAATGGTTGAACTCATTTACACTCCCACCAACAGTGTATAAGTGTTCCTTTTTCTCCACAACCTGCCAGCATCTTTTTTGACTTTTTAATACTAGTCATCTGACTGGTGTAAGATGATATCTCATTGTGGTTTTGATGATGATCAGTGATATTGAGCTTTTTAAAATATGCTTGACCACATGTATGTCTTCTCTTGAGAAGTGTTTGTTCTTTGCCCACTTATTACTGGGGTTGTTTGATTTTTCTTTTAAATTTGTTTAAGTTTTTTATAGATGCTGGATATTAGGCCTTTGTCAGATGCACAACTTGCACAAATGTTCTCCCATTCTGCAAGTGGTCTGTTTATTCTGCTGATAGTTTCTTTTGCTGTGCAGAAGCTCCTTAGCTTAATTAGATCCCATTTTTCAATTTTTGTTTTTGTTGCAATTACTTTTGGCATTTTCATCATGAAATATTTGCCCATGCTTATGTCATGAATGGTATTTCCTAGATTGTCTTGCAGGATTTTTGTAGTTTTGGATTTTACATTTATGTCTTTAATCCATATTGAATTAATTTTAGTTTATGATGTAAGGAATGGGTCCAGTTTCAATTTTTTGCATATGGCCAACCAGTTATCCCAGCGCCATTCATTGAATAGGGAATCCTTTCCCCATTAACTATTTTTACCAAGTTCGTTAAAGATCAGATAATTGTAGATGTGCAGTCTTATTTCTGGGTTCTCTATTCTGTCCCATTGGTTTATGTGTCTATTCTTGCATGAGTACCATGCGGTTTTGGTTACTGTATCCATAATTATCTCAATAGATACAAAAAAGGCTTTCAATAAAATTCAATATCCTTTCATGTTAAAAACTTTCAAGAAACTAGATATTGAAGAAACATACCTCAAAATAGTAAGAGCCATCTATGACAAATCCACAGCCTATATCATACTGAATGGGCAAAAGCTGGAATCATTCACCTTGAAAACCAACACAAGACAATAATGCCTTCTCTCACTACTCCTATTCAACATAGAATTGGAAGTTCTGGATAGAGCAATCAGGCAAGAGAAAGAAATAAAGGGCATTCAAAAAGTAAGAAAGGAAGTCATACTATCCCTGTTTTCAGATGACATGATCCTATATCTAGAAAAACCCATAGTCTCAGCCCAAAAGCTTCTTAAGCTGATAAACAACTTCAGCAAAGTCTCAGAATATCAAATTAATGTACAAAAAATGCTAGCATTTATATCCACCACCAACAGGCAAGCCGAGAGCCAATTTATGAATAAACTTCCATTCGCAATTACCACAAAAAGAATAAAACACCTAAGAATACAGCTAAGAAGGGAAGCAAAATATCTCTACAATAATAATCACAGAACAGTGCACAAAGAAATCAGAGATGACACAAACAAATGGAAAACATTCCATGGTCATGGGTAGAAAGAATCTATATTATTAAAATGGCCTCACAATCATGGTGGAAGGCAAGGAGGAGCAAGTCACATCTTACATGAATGGCAGCAGGCAAAAAGAGAGAGCTTGTTTGGGGAAACTCCTAATTATACAACCATCAGATCTCGTGAGACTTATTCACTATCACGAGAACAGCACAGGAAAGACCTGCCCCATGATTCAATAACTTCCCACCAGGTCCCTTCCACAAGATGTGGGAATTCAAGATGAGATGTAGGTGGGGACACAGGCAAACCACATCAGAAAAAGTACAACCAAGGATGGGGCCATTCTAACCTTGTATGACTGCACAGATTGTTTGCCCCTAAAGCTGGCTTTGAAAAAAGTCATAAACCTTTAGTCGAACTCCATACTATTTACAATGTAACTAATTTTTGTAGGTCTTTGTGCCATGCAGATATAAGACTGAAAGTTTGGGCTGGGTGCGGTGGCTCATGCCTGTAATCCCAGCACTATGGGAGGCCGAGGCAGGTGGATCATGAGGTCAGGAGATCGAGACCATCCTGGCTAACACGGTGAAACCCCGTCTCTACAAAAAAATAGAAAAAAATTAGCCAGGCATGGTGGCAGGCGCCTGTACTCCCAGCTACTTGGGAGGCTGAGGCAGGAGAATGGTGTGAACCCGGGAGATGGAGATTGCAGTGAGCCGAGATCACACCACTGCACTCCAGCTTGGGTTACAGAGCAAGACTCCGACTCAAAAAAAAAAAAAAAAAAACTGAAAGTTTGATTTGATTGCAAATATATAAATGATTTTACATAATATATATAATTTTAAGTACACGAAAAGACAAGCAATTGAAATAATATTTAGAAGTAGCTTCAGAAAAATATAATTTTTCCATGAAAAGCAGATCAATCCTGAAAGATCAGAGACAGTGTTAATTCAATTGTAGAGTGTATTTGAGCATGAGACTCTTCCTCCTACCTTCTCATGCTACCAGATTTTACTATTTTTTGAGATGTTTTCAACATAAAAACCTCTGTTGTGGTGGTGTTGCTTGAAGTAACTTCAAGTAGTCATTTCTTAAATTACCACTGACTATATTCCATCATAAATATTAATTAGTAAATGCTTCTGTCATTATAATTATGAGACACTCATTCTTGTTTGCCAATTGTGGTGACTAAACCTAGGTATGTACGCTTGAGGCTACCTAAAATCAGAAACAAGTTTATAATTCATCTTTACAAAATTATGTTCAAAGAAAAAAGTAATTTCCCTTTGATTTTATCATCATATTTTTATCTTTCAAAAATCATTAATGTGTATAAATGTAATATAGCTATTCACATTCTTGCTGAAAAACTGAAAATCACAGGACATATTTCAAATTAAATATACTTTGAACATAATCCGTGGAAGACAGAATATGCTGCACATAAACTTCTGCAATCTGCTACTTAAGATTATATCTTGAGCATGTCTTTCAAAATAATTAAATGTTACTCACGGACTTGATTTCAGTAGTTACATTTTTTCCTATTGTATTTTTTCCATTAACCATTTACTTAATGTTATTATTGAACACTTAGGTTACTTCTAATTTTTTGCTATTAATAAGTCTCGTATGTGCACCTTGGTTGCATCCATTATTTTCCTAAAATAAAGTTATTGAGATAGGATTGCAATGGTCAAAGGGTAAAAAGCCAAAGAAACAGGATTACTGGCTCAAAACACTTCTAATACCAAAAAACTTTATGCAATTTATTTTTCTACACAGTGTAAATTTATCTGCTTTGGAAAAATATAAAAGTTCTTAACTCACATTGTATACCAAATAAATTCCAGCTGAATAAATATTTTAAAAAAGATAAATGTAACTGATCGAGTTTAAAACTTAGCTAAATATGTATGTGACCAAGAACAGAATTATCACCATGGAAAATATTGATAAATACATTATGACAAATTAGAATTAAATGTTTCATTAACAAATATTTCATAATTACAAATAAAAGACAAAGGAAAAATTGATTTAAGAATGCTTGATCAGTGAATGGCAAAAACATTTAGCATCTTAATAAAAAGTGCCCTTCCAAATAAATAAGAACTAAGAACACCATTAACAGCCCAATAGATAAAGGAGCAAGGATGTGCAGATGAATAGGCAATACTGGAAGAAGAAAGGCAAGTATATAGCAATTATATGAAAAATATTTAAGCTCGCAAATAATTTAAAAAATTAAAATGAAAACAAAGGACTTTTTGTAAGATTGGTGTCATTGGTAAATGATAATGCCTAAGGCCATATGTAGATCTGATAAAAATAATCTTCAAGGACAATTAAGCACATGCATTAAATATCTTTCAAAAAAATCTTAGGAATTGGCTGGGTGCAGTGGCTCACACCTGTAATCCCAGCACTTTGGGAGGCCAAGGTGGGCAGATCACTAGATCAGGAGTTCGAGACCAGCCTGACCAACATGGTGAAACCCTTTCTCTACTAAAATACAAAAATTAGCCAGATGTGGTGGTGCACATCTGTAATCTCAGCTACTCAGGAGGCTGAGGCAGGAGAATGGCTTGAACCCAGGATGTGGAGGTTGCAGTGAGCCACAATCGCACCACCACACTCCAGCCTGGGCAACAGAGCCAGACTCCATCCACCCTCCACCCCCTCCAAAAACAACCTTAGGAATTTACTTAAGAAAAAAAAATTAAGTTCCTGTAGAGATTTATCCACAGTAATGCTTTGATATATAATAATAATAACCTGGAAGGAGCCTAAATGCCTGGTAATAGAAAATTGGTAAAACTAACTGTGGTCTAGTCACATAATATCATGCAATGTTGTCATTAAAACAATTTCACAAGGCCAGGCCCGGTGGTTTATGCCTGAAATCCTAGCACTTTGGGAGACTGAGGCAGGTGGATCACTTGACCTCAGGAGTTCAAGACCAGCCTGGGAAAAATGGTGAAACCCTGACTCAACAAAAAATACAAAAATTAGCCCAGCGTGGTGGCTCCTGCCTGTAGTCCCAACTACCTGGGGGCCTGAGGTGGGAGAATCACTTAAGCTCAGGAAGCGGAGATTACAGTGAGCCGAGATCAAGCCACTGCCACTATACTCCAGTGTGGGCAACAGAGTGAGACCCTGTCTCAAATAATAATAATAATAATAATAATAATAATAATAATAATAATTTCAAAAAATATGTTTTAAGACATGAGAAGGTATTTGCAATTAGCTAAGTGAAAGTAGTTTACAAGGTCTATTGATAGTAAACAGCCATACATTTATTTCACAAAACAAAGACTGATATGTTACAGACCAAAATATTAGCAATGGTTTTTCTTTTCTTTTTGCCTTTTTGAGTTTTCTTAAAAATTATGTGTTCCTCTTACAATTTTAAGTTTCTAGTCTTTTATTTCAAAACTCCCACTGTAACAGCTAAGAAACATATGAATGAAGTATAAACAGCACAAACCTAGAGTGAGAATGTGGGAAACTTTTGCTAGTATCATTTTACAGAGGCCCTTGTTTCTGGAACAGAAACATATTTAGAATCCAATCCTAGCAAACTTCCTCTCCAGTTTGAGAAGAGTAACTGTTACATTTCTATGATAAAGGAACAAGCTGTTGTGATGTTCGTAGTGTGTTGTGGGCATTTGCCTGGTGCAGTTGTGTTAAGCAAGCTCTAATCTGCTCCTACATAATGTATGCTCCTACATAATAAAAGACAAAGGAAAAATTGATTTAAGAATGCTTGATCAGTGAATGGCAAAAATATTTAGCATCTTAATAAAAAGTGCCCTTCCAAATAAATAAGAACTAAGAACATCATTAACAGCCCAATAGATGAAGAAGCAAGGATGTGCAGATGAATAAGCAATACTGGAAGAAGAAAGGCAAGCATATAGTAATTATATAAAAAAAATTTAAGCTCGCTAATAATTAAAGAAATTAAAATGAAAACAAAGGACTGTTTGTAAGATTGGTGTCATTGGTAAATGATAATGCCTAAGGCCATATGTAGATCTGATAAAAATAATCTTCAAGGACAATTAAGCACATGTATTACACATCCTTCAAAAAAATTTTAGGAATTGGCTCGGTGCAGTGTATCTTTCTCTAAAAAGATGGATACAGAATAAATTGAAAACTGTCATCCTTAGCAAGTACCAGAGCAGTACTTTTCCCCATTGTTGTTTTTTAAGGCCTTTGAATACTCGATTACATTCTCTAGGGTGTGGTTCTTTACTACTTATCCTTTCTTCTTATTTTCAGGTGGTGGTGGTCTTTGAATGTGGGCAGAAATACTGGTAAATGGGTGGGGAGAGAAGGGATGTTTCCTTGTTGTGTCACAGCGACTGAAGTTGCCATTTTAGAATTGCATGTCTGTAGGAATCCAGGACACAGCTCC
The DNA here is from genome assembly GCF_037993035.2 of Macaca fascicularis. Taxonomy (NCBI): domain Eukaryota; kingdom Metazoa; phylum Chordata; class Mammalia; order Primates; family Cercopithecidae; genus Macaca; species Macaca fascicularis. The sequence goes on from NC_088378.1 coordinate 62,107,839, forward strand.
TTTCATAACCTTAATTAAATAGTTAAGAAGATCCAGAAAAAGATGAAGTTCCCAAAATGGTTCCCAGTGATTTTTGCCTTGTAATGTTCATGCCTCCATGTAATCTTCTCTCTCAGTGAATAGGACTGACTGTGTAACTAATAGGACATTGCAGAAATGACAGAATGTGACTTCGGAGGCCAGGTAATAAAAGATATTGTGGCTTCTGCCTTGTTCTGTCTTGCCTCACTGACTCTGAGGGAAGATAGCCGCCATACTGGGAGAACGTTCAAGCAGCCTTACAGAAAGGTGAGACCTCCTGTCTACAGCCCGCATCAATTTGCAATCCACATGAATCATCTTAGTAACTGATCCTCCACCTGCAGTAGATCTTCACATAGCTGCAGCTTCGTCTGCAGCATGCTAGATGCAACTTCATGAGAAACCCCCAAGTAAGGACCTCTCATCTGAGCCACTCACAAATTCCTGTCTCATAGAACCAGTGTGGGATAATACATATTTATTGTCTGAAGCTGAAAGGTTTGAGGTTATTTGTTACACAGCACTAGCTAAGTAATACAATGTGTAACAAACAACCTAAGACGTGTGAATTTTAGGATGCTTACCTACCTTGACAAGAAAAAGTACTTACTTTCCTACTGCATAGAAGATTGTAACACTGATTGTGTTTGAGTATGACCATGAGAAAAGAAATCGATCTTAGTATGAAGCAAACACTGATAAAAGAGAAAGGAGACAGAAACTGGGACCCTGATGACATTATTGAGCCTTGAAATCAATCAGCACTTATATGGAATTTCCGAATTTCTGAAAGAATAAATACCTTTACCTTTAAATCATTAGACCAGTTTCAGTTGCATTTTTAATTATTTCCAGCACAACACTGCCTAGTTGGTACAAAATGTACATATAGTCTTTCAAAACATGCTTTCATTCTCCCACCCTCGCCTGACTTTCATCCTTTGCCACACTCAAACACATACCTATGCATCTGTCCTCTTTGGCGAGCCCAAAGAAGCTTAAACATGCTATGTTCTTTCATATTCCCATCGTTTTGTACTTGCTCTCCACTCCCCCTGGTAAGCCCTTTATTCACTTACTAATTTCTTACAAATTTAAGATCCAGTTAAATAGTGATCTTTTCTGTGCATGTTTCTGGACTCATCCTGGAAGAATTAGATATTTCCTTCTATCTTATCACCTGGCATTTTAATCAAATCTCTATTATAATATTTTCTATATGATACTATATTACATATCATTCTGTCTTCTTCTTCTACTATTTTCTAATATTTTCTAACCTTGAGAGCAAGAACCATTTCTAACTCAACTTTCTATCTCAGGAGTTTAGCTGAGCACTTGACAGATGGCAGATGTTCATTCAAAAGTTTTTGAATTAATCGATTGATTAAAAGTGCTCTACACATGTAAATAGTGCTATCCTAACATAAAGTATACGAATTAGCACCGATTCTAAATTTGAAAAATCTTGGCCTCTATGGCAGTGATTCTCAAATGTTAATGTCTGCAAAAATTGCTCAGAATGCTTAATAAAATGCCAATTCCCAATTGGCTAGAACTTCTGATTCAATATTTGTTAAACACAGGGATCCATCTCAATGTTCCACATTTACTAGACCTGTAAGCTCTGGAATATAACTTCACATCTCTTCATCCATTTCTCCATCTGCAAAGTGAAGATGCTAATATTACCTGTATTGTTTGATTATATTGTGTTGTTTGTCAGGAAATAAATAATATATGAGAAAAATCGGCATAGAGCCTGAAAAATAGGAAATACCCCTATCTTGTGCTTTTCTGGTATCTGAAAAACAATATTACATATGGTTAAGCACATAAATGCTAGAGCCAAATTTCTTGGATTTCAATCATGGCTCTGGTCTCTGCTCTGGGTCTCTGTTCCCTCAACTGTAAAATGAGCATGATAATAACACCAATCGTACGGGATTGTTATGAGGATTAAAACAAGTTTAAAAAGTACGTATAAAGTTCTTAGAACACTTCCCGAGACACAGTAAGCATTACATGGTCTTGCTAGTCCTATTATTTTAGAGTCATTAAAGCTTTCTTGTGGAATATTTGTCCAGTGGTAGTCCTATCTTTCTTTCATCAGCTAAGAATATGTGCAGCCCCTTTTGAGAGGCCCTCCACTTCTCAGCAACAGACACAAGCTATGCTTTCCTGAGCCACAGCAAATCCCTACAAGCTAGATTCCCTAGCAGCCCCCTGGAATGTCTATACTCCCTGGCTTCCACAGACCTAACCACACATGTGGATGTTAGAACAGGGTCGTTGAAAGGCTCAGTCCATCTTTTTATTTGAGGGCATTTGGTCAGCTCCAAATTGTTGCGTGTTGTTATTTTGTTGTTTTTGTGAGAGACTTGAATTCTAATTCCAAATAGATGCTCAGAACCCAGAAAAGAATTTATAAAGTAACAGAAAGGTAAGAAGCCAACTTTACTTTGATTAAGGAAGAGATCCATTCATCTGAAAATTTTTGAGGAATAGTAAACATCTACATTATAATTGAAATTAAGTAAATATGCACATATTAGTCAGAGAACTGACTAGGACTGCCATCTTTATATGAGGTTTATATACTATAGTTGTTTGGTCAGTTGGCATATCTTACAAGAGCTAGTGAGTTTCTGTAATCCTGCTAGGTGTCTGGTGCTACCAATACCAACACCTGTAAGCACAGTGCCTCACTGCCTCTCAAATACGGTCAGACATTATTTAACAGTGGGTGTACATTCTGAGAAATGAGTTGTTAGGTGATTTTGTCATTGTGTAAACATCATAAAGTGTATTTACACAACCTAGATGTCATAGTCGACTATATGACTAAGCTATATGATATAACCTTTTGTTTCTAGGCTGCAAATCTAAACAGCATGTGACTGTACTGAATACTAACTCTAGGCAATTGTAACAGAGTGGTAAATATTTGTGCATCTAAACATATCTAAATATAGAAAAGGTACAGGAAAAATACCATATTACAATCTTATGGGAACATCATTGTATATGTGGTCTGTCATTAACCAAAATGTTCTTATGTGATGCATGACTGTACATAATACAATATTCAAGGAACCGTGACACACTCTGTGAAAGGAACAAGACATGGAACACTAGCTCTTCACCATATTGTAATTTTATATTTACATATATGCATGCATATGTACTCATCAGCAATTGATACTTTATGATAAAATAGTCTAAGGTTTACCTTTACATAAAAGTATGATATATATATTTATGTGTTCTCTCTGTAACTTTCCTGCTGATATAGGCAGATTTATGTTTAAGAGAAGATGGCGGATCAGGCAGATCAGAGTAATCTAATGGTAAGGCAGATTGACACTTACAGGAATCTCATCAAAGACGTCTAAAGATTTAAAGATAAGCAGCTCTCGGCTGTCCAGCTGACAACACGTACCATAGCACTCATGTAATATAGCACTGTATTAGAAATGTTTAGAATACTCAGTGCCACTCATGTAATATAGCACTGCCATTCATGTAATGCAGCACTGTATTAGACATATTTAGAAGAATCAATGATTTTTAAATTAAACTGTGAAATAAGATCATTATTTTTTATATGTCTTGAGGGGTCACAAGGTGGAGAGGTAGATATAACCTTCTACTAGGAAGCAGAGGTTCACCCTCCCCAGTATGCCAGCTAAGAGACCCTAGGCACACTCACCCCTGCATTCAAGCCAAAATAATTTCAAAAATACCTTATCTAGATGAAGGTTTGGAGCAGGGTCAAATTATTTCTTAAAGTCTCTTCTAATTTTAGCTTCCTTGATAACTGTATTATCACATTTTTTCATTTAAAAGAAACATGTCAATATCAATATTAGTAATATTGATATATTTTAAAATTTGTAATTCAAAATATACACATACGGAGGTCACCTCTGTATATTTTTGCATGTGTTCCTTTTACAAGCATTTGATCACAGATCTCTCCCCTACTAAAATGAAAATTCCTTAAAAACAACATAAATGTCTCATAAATCTTTATTATTTCCTGCGCCAGTTATGAAGATAGGGTCTCTCAGCTTCAAACCCCACCTTCAACTCTCTGCCGTGTGGTGCTGAAAGAGGGACTTCCCTGGTCCACTGGCTGACTGTCAGGCTCTCAGTCTGGAGAGGGTGCTGGAGGGAGACAGGGAGGCTTGAGGGAGAAGTGGGACAAATTCCTTCCTGTTTTCATTCCTATTCCGTTTTTGTTGGCGCTGCCTTTTTGAATCAAACCCTAATCAATTTTCTTCAATAGGATAAGCGCTATTTGTTTTGCTAGCAGCGATTAATTTTAGATGGAAATTTTTCTAACCCCTGTTAGAACTAGACCCTGTGCCTTCCTTGGAGACACTATCCACAGAGCGGTGACCCCTCCTCAGAGGGCAATTTCAATTCCAACGTCCCACCTCCAGACTTCCATGCTTCCGTAATTTCAACTTCAGCCCTTTGTTCCTCAACCCTAGGAGTACTAACTGCTTCCTATGGTTGCTCCCTGCGTGTGGTCTAAGTGCTCTATTGTTTTTCTGTCTGTTCATTAATACCTATTTTACAATTCTTTATATGAAATTATCTGTGCTGAAATGGTAGATGTGGCATTGTATGTACTGACAAGATGCTAACTGGTACTTGTTAATACCTAGCCCCACGCCTGGCATAGAGGAATCTACATCTTAGTTGCATGAATGAATGTCCTATTACTGCGTTTTCAATAGAGTATGATACAGCTTTTATTCAACTGTGGCTTGTGTCCTTTCTGCATCATAAACGCTATCTTGTCACATAAAGCATTCAACTCCGAGGCACATTTTCAATCTTCTAAGCCTCACAAAGTTTCTTCGAAAAGTATTAGATGCTGACAGTTTTTCCCCCACCTTTTACTTTTAACTCATGAAGTGTTGAAACACAGTCCAATCAACTGGGTGAGGACACAAATGAACTATCATTTCGTTGTTCTATACCGAGACTATTTTATATGAGCATCTTATTAACCATCTCTTTGTGTTGTCAACATAATATTTTAAGTGCAACTGTACTTCTGTCACTATTTAAAATTAACCAAGATAGAAATGGAATTACATGTGCTCTGCCTCTTCCTGTTGCTGTCTAGGAACAACTGCAAGGAAAGGGTAGAATATCTAGAAACAAGTAGAGGAGGCACACACGCACACTCGCACACACACATGCATACATACACAGACACATACACACACAGACACACATACAGATGCACACACACACATGCATATACACAACGTGCACATGCATATGTGCACCTACACACACATACAGACACATACACACAGAGAAACACACGTACATACACACATGTGCACACAGACATGCACACACATGCATACGCACACTCAGATGCATATACACAGATCACACACGTGCATTCACACGTGTGCACACAACCACACACATGCACATACATACACACAAACATACACACAGACACACGTGCACACAAAAACACATATACACACAGAAACACACATGTGCACATAAACACACATGCACACACATGCATACACACAGACACACATACAGATGCACACACACAGACACACACATACACAGACACATACAGATGCACATATATATATATACACATATATATGCGCTTAAAAGAAACTTTCAGAGCAAAGAGTGTAAGAAATGTATTTTTAATGCAACAGAAAAAGGAAGCATAGAAGCAGATGGAGAAATCAACAGATGTTGGCTAACCTGGCACCTAAAAACATCAGAGATGATTTTATTTTATAGGATATGGATAGCTAAGAATTGTTTTAGAATCCACTTCAACTTGTGGAAAAAAAGGCAGTGCCATGAGAGAGAACATTCTTAGAGGAATGTCATAGTCATAAACATGGTGCAAGATTTTTTTGTTTTTGTTTTTGCTTTCTTTTTTCATTACTTATGGAATTTCTGCTGTCTTCATTCTCAAACTTGTCACATCTCCCTTTTCTCACTAAGGTATCCTAGTTCTTTCAGTTACAGGATAATCCACCCCTATGAAATTTTTCCTTTCATATAATTTCTTTCCCTTCCAGAAAAAGATTTTACCTCTTCATTGTCAAAAATAGTTCTTCCCAATACAGCCATGTCAACTTCTATTCATTGTGTATTTCATGTATGTCTGCATTTTTTTGTTACTACAGACATCTGAATTTTTCAAAAATCCATAAATATGTGTCAACTTAAGAACTGTGGGCTATATTTTAGTCTTACCAACAAATGCTAATAGTTCCTGACAATTGCATTGTGCTTTATCCATTTCAATGCAATTTCCCATAAAAATATTTTATTTTATTCTCATGACTCTGTGAAACGGACAAAGCAGATAAATCGTAGACTTTTAGAGCAGGATAAAATGCAGAGAACACTCAGTACAAAGTCTCCATGACCTTCACTATCCTCTCTGTCTCTGTCTCTCTCTCTCTCTCTCTCTCTCTCTCTCTCTCATTTGCTCTCCTCACTCTTGCTCTCCCACTCTCTCTCTCTCCATGGCATAACAAGAAATCTAAAATCAATCCAGTACTAGAGTTGGTTAATTAAGTTGCCAGTGATATCTTCAAAAACCAGGTACTGTATCATCTTTTCTTCTCCATACTTGCATGATAGACCCACATCTTAGGAGTTTGGCTACAGCAGACTTCAGGCATCAATGGCTCCCCCATTTATAATATAATCAAAGGCCAAAATAGAAGAGTGTATAGCCTCTTCTCATGTTCCATTTTAACAATAATGATTCTTTCTAGATAAGTTCTCTTCAGATCACACTTGACAGATGGCATCATATGCCCATTAGTAACCCAGGTACCACCAAGGGGTATGGAATTTATATGACCGTCTTAGAGAAATCAAGCTGAAGCTCTTGGTTGCCCCGGTTCTAAAGAATGCTGGGGTTCCATTTTCCAGGCTACTCTGAAGGAGTGTGACTGTTGTGTAGACACTAAATAACATCTGACTCATTAATGAAAACATAAGACCGTCTTCATTTGAAAAGCCTATTTACATACTTATAGATACTCTTAGTAATTATTGCCTGTGGTCATTTTACAGTTACAATTTTTCAATTTTTCAGTAGTGACTTTAAGATTAATTATTCCAGTTCTATCATCTTTAATAAAATTTAATACAAATGATTTCTCCTATACATGCTTGATAGCCATATGAACCCTGTTAGAATATTTCACAACATTGAGAATTATTTATTTTATTAACCAATTCTAATTATCCGGCAGGGCTTCTTTATATGTTACCTTATAAATGAAAGTAATAAACTTGCTGAACATCGACTGTGCATCCCCTATAACTTCCAACTGTCTCTTTGGACTCCTTCTGGACAAGCGTAGGAGAAATCTACTTTTCCTTCCATATGACTGTGCCCCTTTAAGGTGAGGCCAGAAGAAATCAAGTAGCTTGCTTAAGACCTCATCACCCAGCTAGTTTTTTGTATTATTTTTAGTAGAGACGGGCGCCTGTAGTCCCAGCTACTCGGGAGGCTGAGGCAGGAGAATGGCGTGAACCCGGGAGGCGGAGCTTGCAGTGAGCCCAGAACGCGCCACTGCACTCCAGCCTGGGCGACGGAGCGAGACTCCGTCTCAAAAAAAAAAAAAAAAAAAAAGACCTCATCAATACTTCCTAGCAACACTGAAATGACAAGTCCTCTGTCTTATGTAATTTCTCACTCTGCGTTTTTAGGTATCCATAGATACATTCATTTTCCTCCGACCGTCTAACTAGTGCTTGTTGTATCTTCTTGATGTTACAAGTTTTCAAAAGAGAGCACAGGATGTCACATAAAGAACTGTGGTTAAATTATTCTGCTGTTGAAACTTCTTCTGGATGTCGAAACAAAATTTGCTTTCGATAGTGCTGAAAGTGCAATTCTCATCTCCCCTGTCTTTTCTTTATGTATTCCAAACTATAATTTAATTTCTCCGGCGTTTGCTTTGTCCCTGAGTTTAGCCATGACAGATGCAGCCAAGTGAAAAGGAGGTTGCTGAATCTTGTCTGCATGAGCTCAAAACCCTGAGGACAGCAATAATCTGGAATACCATCCCAAGGTGACACTTCTAGAGAAACAGATTCCAGGTTGAATTACCGTCAATGTTTTCCTGCGTATCAGCAAGAGAGCCTGATATTTGTTTTAATACTTTTCCACTGTCTGAAACTATAGATATTAATGATAGGACACTAATAAATTATCACAATATGCTAATTTAAAGAATTGATTTGCATAACATAAATGTTGATTTGTATATAATTAAAATGCACTTTTTTTTTTAATCTTTCCTAAGAAACAGAAAAAGAAAGAAACTTTAAATGCATCAAAGTGCAGAAAGGTGTTTGCTTGAGAAGTGGAGTCAGCACTGAAAAGAGAAATGAGGACTTCCTTATTTTTACCATGGTTAGTCAAATTTCTGTGGAAACAATCATTCATTGGACCATCCCACATGACTAAGACAGGAATAGGGCACAAGCAACCAGAACATTCCATGTTTTCTGCTTATTTTGATTAATAGTGTCTCATTGCTTACACTATCCAATTTCTGGTGGTACAGTGTAGCCAAGCACGCGCCCTAAGATCTCAGTAGAAAACATGTACATTGCTAATGGGTATGCGGCTTCTCTTTCAGGTGACCAAAATGTACTGGAAATAGGTCAGAAGCCTGTAATCCCAGCACTTTGGGAGGCCAAGATGGGCGAATCACTTGAGGGCAGGAGTTCGAGACCAGCCTGGCCAAAATGGCAAAACCCCATCTTCTCTAAATATACAAAAATTAGCCGGGCGTGGTGGTGCGTGCCTGTAATCCCAGCTACTCTGGAGGCTGAGGCAGGAAAATCACTTGAACCCAGGAGGCGGAGGTTGCAGTGAGCCAAGATCGCGTCACTGCACTCCAGCCTAGGCAATAGAAGGTGATTCTGTCTCAAAAAAAAAAAGTACTGAAAATAGATGGTGGTGATGATTGCACAATTTTATGACATACTAAAAAAACACTAAATTTAATAATAATAATATAATTATAACAGTGCAACCCTCAGGCTGTATCTAATCACCACCAAGTACTTCTTTTTCCTTTTCCATTCTTTGGTAATTATTTCTTAACCTCTCTGCTACTTTATGGTGAACTAAAATTTATTTATATTCAATTATGTATTCAACCAACAAATCATTGATTTTGTATTCCTTGTATACAGTATATTTTCTATTTTCTTGCATTGTGACCTTAAGTCATTTGCTCGATTTATCTTTCTTAAGGAAACTGCCACTCTTCCAACCTATGTAGTTCACGGGAACTACGAAATAATGCAACACACAAACTTTAGCTATGGGAGTAGGCTTAGAGCCTGGCTCTGGCCAATCAGAATGTTGCCATAAGATTTACTCTGCAAACATTTGGAAGGAAAAGGACTCTCTCTTCCTTTGTGATTAAAGTTGTAAAGATTACGTGAGTCCAAGGCTACCAGCAGATGTATTACCATTCCTAAAGGGAAGTATGACTATGGGTAAATCCAAGCAGAGACAATGAGATCTGAGAGATACTAAGAAATAAAAATGGAAATGGAGAAAGAGATAAAAAATAAAGAATCCACAAAATTATCTGAAATTCTGTATCCTCTATGCAAGAAGCTATACTCCCTTCCCTTGGATTTGTGAAAAATAGGCTTAAAAGTACATCCCTTACCCCTACTCCACCTCCAACACACACAAATATCTGATTTTACTTGGAGTTTTTCATATTTGAAACAACAGCATCCACTTTAGATAAGTAAGACATATCATAGTTCTTGCTTTTAAAAGAATGAAAAGACTAATAGTGGAAACAGGCCTATAAACAGATATATGTGAATATAGTATGAAGCAGTGCTGGAATGATGGATAAGATATATATTGAGAAAGGGTACAGAAGTTAATGTTCAATTATAACTGAGGTGGTGAAGAAACGCTTCAAACGAGATGTAACACTAAGGCTGATTCGGCAACTATAATAAGGAAATTTAAAAGGAGAACTGGCTCAGAAAAAAATGTAAGACACTCCATAAAAAAGAACCAGCAAGAGAAAATCCAGGGACCACAGAAATGCATTATATATAAGGAAAAATAAAAAAGTTACTTATAGGTACAGCAAAGAAACACAAAAGAGTAGTTTCAGAGCAAGGATCATTGTGACTTTAAGGTGCTAATTGGGTATCTGTACCTAAATGTCCAGTAGGCCGTTTTCTACATGGATCTAGAACTTAAGAAATCTTGACTAGGGACAGATTTGAGTCTTCACCGAACAGTGGGCAGTTACAAATGTGGGGTACAATAAGACAGCCCAGAGGAAGTGAAGGGAGTGAAGTTGGAAAAGCGTGAAGACCAACCTGTGTGTAAGTGCTGAGCGTTCATAAAGGAAAAAGCCAAGACTCTGGCAGAACCGGACTCACTGGGCTTTCTTGCTGTTGCAGAATTTTCAGAGACCCAGACCCTTAGAATGAAAACTTTTATTTTCTTCACAATCAAGATCTAACTATTACAAACCCAACACCTCTCTCTCCACAGTTCTCCCTCCTGCCACTACCATCACTGGGGTCTCTGAGTTTTTAGATTTTAAATCATTTTTTAGCGGCCGGGCGTGGTGGTTCACACCTGCAATCCCAGCACTTTGGGAGGCCAAGGCGGGCAGATGACGAGGTCAGGAGATGGAGACCCTCCTGGCCAACATGGTGAAACCCCGTCTCTACTAAAAATACAAAAATTAGCTGAGTGTGGTAACGCTTGCCTGTAATCCCAGCTACTTGGGAGCCTGAGGCAGGATAACCATTTGAACCAGGGAGTCAGAGGTTGCAGTGAGCCAAGATCACACCACTGCACTCCAGTCTGCGGACAAAGCGAGACTCCGTCTCAAAAAAAGAAAAAAAAATCATTTTTTAGCACAGTAATCTACTATTTTCTTGTGTCTCTTTTGGTCTTTGACTTCTGGACTTCCAATTCCGTGCAGCTTCAGTAAACTGGGCCCTTAACTTGATCTCTTGGGACTTGTATACCTCATCCATATTCTGGCCAAGTACCTAATAAGTCCACCTATATCCCAGAATGACAAGGAGGATCAGGGTCAAAGAAAATCATGACATGTATATCTAAAAAGCATGATAGGGAAACACGGTGTAGAATCTTTAATGATATTCTTTCCTAGGTTCTTTGTTGTTCTGAAATGCTGAATTCTCTCTACATGACAGAGTATGGCTTGCACTCAACATCTGACCCTCTTATGGTAACATCATGTTGTCGTAAGAGCAATCACTTACTCAGTAACAGGTTGCCTCTATGGCAGAGGATTCAGAATGTTTTTTAAATGGTTTTTCAGAAGTAGGGTTGCTACCATAGAAATGCAAAACTGCAGCAAAGTAGCTGCATCAAAGACAGGGTCATTAAGAAGATACTAGAAAGGAATTTGCTTCTGATAAAGCCCGATGTTTGCCTTTTCACTATACACCCACCGAACAACGACATTTGAGACTAGAGCAACAGAAAAGCATGCTACATCCTTTCAGATCAATGGAAATCAAAGTAAGAATACTAAAATTGTACACTGTGGATTTATTAATCAGTTGAGAAAAATAGCAACAAATACTAGTGGAGATATCACAAAATTTCCTGGAGAGACTTAGATTCAAACATTCCATACACCCGATGGTTATGTAACTGTAGAGTAAGTTGCCTAAGCTCTACAAGGCTTAGTTTTTGCAGCTACCTCCTTCATAGGGTTGTTACCTAATAATGCCTCCCACATAGAGTTATTTTGAAAAATTAACAAAATAACATAGAAGGTGTAACTAACAAATAAAGTAGTTGATACATGGATAGTGCCCAAAATATGTCAAATTTATATAGTATTTTTATATAAAGTTATGATAAGTAATGCAATGGAATTTGTTAGGAGAAAGATGTAGCTGTTACTTGTCTACTTCCAAATGTATGTGCTTTATGACCCAGGGACATCCAGAGAAGGAAGATGGGACAAAACTGACCAGAAAAGAGGCCAGATAATTGCTTTTTTGTTTTTCAAATTTTAGTAAATGGTCTCACCCCATATTTGTTTGTTTGTTTGTTTGTTTATTTGTTCCACTCTGTCACCCAGACTGGAGGGCAGTGGTGCAATCTCGGCTCACTGCAACCTCCGCCTCCTGGGTTCAAGTGATTCTCCTGCCTCAGCCTCCCAAGCAGCTGGGATTACAGGCGCCCGCCACCATGTCTGGCTCATTTTTTTCTATTTTTGGTAGAGACAGAGTTTCACCATGTTGGCCACGCTGGTATCGAACTCCTGACCTCAGATGATCCCCCTGCTCAGCCTCCCAAAAGCGCTGGGATCCCAGCCCCTATATTGTCTTTTAAGTATGCTGCCTGCAAATATAAATTCTTCTTTATTATTGCCTCTCCCATATGATTCCCTCTTCTCCAGCACTGAGGCTCAAAATCCCCAGTGTGTCTTTGACCTCTTCCTGGTCCATTGTACAGCATGTCCAGCTAGGAAATTTTATCAAAAGCTCTGTAACACCAGGATAGAAGATTTTAAGGAGTTTTGGAGGAATCAATTGTAGCTTTTAAAATCAGGCCATTTGGAAAGTGGTTCTACTTATGAAATCTACAGGCATGAAGTTGTTGGCCATAAAGCAACTGTTTTGATCCACTTTAAATATGAGCCTAAGGGATTAGATGCTGCTGTAAAGCAAGATGTTAATAAAAGTTAGCTGACAATTTTGCTGAACATTTGTATTGAACTTTACAGAGAAAGTGTATTTGTAGAAAGTAAAGAGAAAGTGAAAAATATTCCAGAAGAGCAAATGCTAGTCAGGAAACCTTAAAGTTATGAGACATCAAAGGAAGCGTGGCATGTTTCAGGACTGCGTTCTAATTTGCTCCCTATCTCAGGGGCAGTACTGTTTGATTTTTGGATGCTGCCTAATAGTATCAGCGTAGTAAGAACAGCATAGATACACGGGGCCAATTACCCAGTGTTTCGAACTTCAGCGTTCCATTTTGTCTCCTCTAGCCTTCTTATTGCTTTGTCCTCTGGGAAGCACTAGTGATGTTTCCCATGCTGAAGAGCTGTCAGTTAAGTGGTTCATTTTTTTATTAGTTCACATCAAATGCCTATGAAAATAACTTTTTGATCCAAGATGATTATGTAATATGCTTTGATTTATTTCCACAGATGTGTGATGGGTGGCATTAGAGCACCCGAGCAATGGTGGTATAAGGGACATATTTGTGTCCTGCAGTAGCTAATGTCTCATCGAAGCACCACATTTACCAGGAGCTGTACAAGTTCTCTGCATCTGTGCATGTTTAGATTTATTCTCCTTTTTTTTTTTTCTGTCTGAGCAAATACATTATCTGCAGGGAAAAATATGAATATATTCATCTTGCCAGAGTGAGGCTATCCTCCTATGTAAACAAGATGACCTAAACCAGCAGTGGAAGATTCCAGAGCGTGGATTGGAAGGGGGCTTGGAGACAGATATGCTGCATCAAAGGAGATTACCAGCAGCCTCAACCTCACTGCAGTAGAAGGCCTTTCAGAGAGATAAACCATTTTCATTTTTGATTTATAAAATATTTTAGGAGAATTTTATGTGGAATCATGAAGATAATTTTGAACACATATGAGCTTTTCTTTCATGAGTGAGGTGATGAGTTTTCAGGACAGGCTCCATGTATTTACTCATATTCTGGTCAAAAAAAAAAAAAGGCCGCAAGATGTCACCACGTAGTGGAGAAGAAAGTGATTTGAAGCAATGCTGCCCTAGGAAACTAACGCATATCCATACCCAGGCTGAGAAAACAACTTTAGGAAGAAGAAATAAATTTTATGTATACTATTGACACATCTCTGGCTGTGCAGTAATTTTAAAGTACAGCAAAGTTTCATTTTAAAAAGTCATCAAGAGTGCTGCTGTACATGTAGAAACTGCTCAACAAATATTTAATACTGAACTCATTGTCATGGAATAGAGTGTGGTCCAACCAGTTTAATAAATATAAGGAAAGGCCGGGCGCACTGGCTCACGCCTGTAATCCCAGAACTTTGGGAGGCCGAGGCAGGCAGATCACAAGGTCAGGAGATCGAGACCATCCTGGCCAACATGTTGAAACTCGGTCTTTACTAAAAATACAAAAATTAGCCTGGCATGGTGGCACGTGCCTGTAATCCCAGCTACTCAGAAGGCTGAGGCAGGAGAATCACTTGAACCCAGGAGGCGGAGGTTGCAGTGAGCCAAGATCGCGCCACAGCACTCCAGCCTGGTGATGGAGCGAGACTCCGTCTCAATAAATAAATACATAAGTAAATAAATAAATGGGAAAAAACTATAAAGTACATTTTAAAAGCTGAGAAAAACTTGAGGCTGCTTAAAGTTTCACTCTAGAATGATTTCAGAACTCCCAGGAGGGAAGTGCACCACAACATATAGGAGAAACAGAAGGCGGCCAGGCGCAGTGTCTCATGCCTGTAATCCCAGCACTTTGGAAGGCTGAGGCAGGTGGATCACCTGAGGTTAGGAGTTCAAGACCAGTCTTGGCAGAATGGTGAAACTCCATCTCTACTAAAAATACAAAAATTAGCTGGGTGTTGTGGTACACTCCTGTAATCCCAGCTACTCAGGAGGCTGAGGAGGGAGAATCGCTTGAACCCAGGAAGCGGTGTTTGCAGTGAGCGGAGATTGTGCCGCTGCACTCCAGACTGGGCAACAGAGCGAGACTCTGTCTCAAAAAAAAAGAAGAAAAAAAGAAAAAGAAAAAGAAAAGAAACAGAAGGCCAGCAAGAGTGGAATAGTGGAATATTTTCTAGTCACATAACAGACATTAGAAATAAATAATTTTAGGAAAAAATGTAATCGGTTCTAATTGGAAAAGAAGCTATTGTATGCCTATCAGTTTGTTATACTCCAGGGAGACAGAAACAAAACCTAGACCTTACTCTAAAGGATCTTATAGGCAAAACCTATTTCTTGAGTTTAAGGCACACCCTAACAGATGGAAAAATCAGCGGTACGGGAAACAGGTGTCTCTTCCTAAACATTAGTCAGGTATATTTAAAACTACAAGTTTCCGTTAAAACAATGTTTCTTAGAAACTAGATTTTGATGTAACATATTTTTCACCCTTAAATGAGAAAAGAAGACTCCTAGAAAAAGCGACTGTGATAACTCACACCCCAAAGCAAATAGAAACTACTAAACCTTAATATCCATTATTTGGATAAATACAAGGATAGTTATTTTTAAGGGTAGATAAAATAATAGCTACAAAGGTAGTTCAAATATATTGTCCATGAATTGACCTTTTAAAGAAGAGAAAAAGTTTTACACAAAACATGTGGAATCTCTTTCCAGCCCTTCCTACTCACTATGACTTGTATTCACCATGGAAAAACTATAAAAGAATTTTTTTTTTCCTTTGGAGAACATGTAATTTTTAAATCAATATTGAAATGATCCTTTCTTACTGAATTCTGAAATGAACTAATGTAATATTAGTAACAGGGGATGGATTCCAAGTCCTTTCCTATTGCAGAAAGAGACCCTAACTGTCAGTTTTGTTAGGGGAACTGATTCCTTTGAGGTTTGCTGTGGGCACAGTGTTTTGTATGCATGTGTCAAACCCCATGCTGTGTTGGCTTCTATGTTCGGAAACATAAAAATAAAGCGGTAAAGTAGTTCCCTTTGTTTCTGCTTTGAACTAAACAAGTTGTTAAAATATCCTGGGGGTGGTGGCAGGGGTGGCAAAATGACTGAAATGGAAGGGGAAAGAAAGATGGTTTGAGTTACAGTTTTTTGTTTGCTCTGTGTGTGTGTGTGTGCACACATGTGTGTGTGTGTGTGTGTTATTGCCTGGACTTTTCAATATTACATGTGGCCTTAGCATTTCTCCCTTATTCGTGAATGCTCTATACCAGATATTTCTTCTATCCTCAACTTGACCTCTTTTCAAAACTTATCTTCTCTTAAATCTCCTTGATGTTCTTTTAAATTTTTCTCTCTTCTTTAGTCTACCTCCCTCCTCTTCCTCTAAATTTAAGACCCAATTGGTGGGCCGGGCATAGTGGCTCACTTGTGTAACCTCAGCACTTTGGAAGGCCAAGGCGGGTGAATCACTTGACGTCAGGAGTTCAAGACCAACTTGGCCAACAGTGAAACCCTATCCCTACTAAAAAATACAAAAATTAGCCTGGTGTGGTGGTGCATGCCTGTAGTCCCAGCTACTCGGGAGGCTAAGGCAGGAGAATTGCTCAAATCCAGTAGGCAGAGGTTGCAGTGAGCCGAGATCATCCCACTGGACTCCAGCCTGGGCTTCAGATCCTTCCATTGCTTATGAAGGAGTAAGAGTTGTTAGGGGGTCCAGTTAAAGGGCATATGATTCTTTTGTACCATTCCTGTAAATACTCTGTTTTACTCTATGTACTGGACTAAATACACGTCAAGCAACTTGCTAAAGATAGATTCAATAATAAAGTGTAATTTACCTGTCTCTAGTATCTTGTTGCACTTAAATAAGTAATTGTAATCCACATGTTCTGTATTGCCGAAAATCGTTCTTTTAAAATCCTACTGTGTTAGCTTTAAAATAGTTGAGATTAAAAATTTTGCTGAGAAAAACTTTTTTTTTTTTCCAATTTATAGGTCATTCTTTCCTCTTTAAATAGAATCTCGAATATACCTTTAAAAGTCTCTTCCTTTAAAATTATTGCCAGAACTCTGTGGTCCAGAACTATTTCTGAAACTCTACAACCCAACATCCTCCTTAGAGCTCAGGACAGACAGCGGTGCCTGCTCTGGAATATTTTAGTGTGTGTTTTAGATTAAGTGCCCTGGAAATAGAGTGACATGGTGTATTTGTCAGCTTGGGCCACCATAACAAAATGCCACAGACTTGGTACTTAAACAATAGAAATTCATTTTCTCACAGTTCTGAAGACTAAATGTTAATGATCATGGTGCCAGCTGATTTTTTGCCTGGTGAGGACCCTCTTCCTGATTTGGAGATGGCTGCCTTCTTCTTAAGACCTCATATGGCCTTTCTTCAGTGTGTGTATTCAGAGACAAGGAGAGAGCTCTTTGCTGCCTCCTCTTATAACGACACGAATCCTAGAAGATCAGGGCCACAACTTTATGGAGGAGCATTCTTGGGGTTACACCTGTAAAGAGTTGGAGAAGACGGGGATGGGCAAAAGAGCTGACCTGCAATGAGGTTGCCATTGAGACTTCCACCTGCCTAAGGAGAGCTCTGGAACTGGGATAGTCCTTCAGGTTAGCCCCCAAGTCATAGAAAAGGGTTGGCTGTTCACGTACTCACAACAGTCACTAGTCAAGAACTGCCCTGGGAAGGGTATAAACTTGATTATTGCAGCTCCATGTGTCCAAGTACCATGAGGGATGCAGCCATGACCTATCAGTAATTGACATGCCCAGCAGCTCAGGGGAGGGGTGCATTGGTCCTGGGAATGCATTGTGAGTGAAGTACTGCAAAATCCCTTGCATTCTCCAATTTGCTAATTGTTTATAGAAAGTTTGCCCCATCTGGAAAGAGCTTTTTCAGGGTGTTGGTTGGTCTTACTTCCAGGAGAATGTAGAAGGAAGTGGGAGGAAACAACCTGTATTGTTGCAGTTGATCTCAAGGCCATAACTGATCCTCATCATCCTCTCCTCCAGCACTCATCTTAGATTGTTTTCACCTTGCCTGGCCCCTCTGTTGGTCCAGCTGGTGGCTTGGCTGGTGGGGGGCCCAAGCCCTTATCCCCGGGGCTCTGAGTCACAGTGGTTATTATATCCTTCTCAGATAATGGATACTATACCTTTCCATCTAACATTAAAACTGGACAACAGAGCACCAGGAGATGTTTTCGTAGATCACCTGAGCTCATGCACATTCCACCCCATCCCCATTGTACAGCAGCAGCCCTGCCTCCTCCTGCTGATCTGAGCTGACCACCCATTGAAATGGTGACTCCTTCCTTTGATTGCTGGTCCCTTGCCATGAAAAGACCAAAGTAACCAGATGAAAGACCTAGCTTAAACTTTAATGGGACTCTACTGTGTCCTCTAGTGGAAAGCACTGCCATTCTAAGAACCAAGATCTTTAGACTCACGGAGACTGTAACTGTGGTAACAGAAATTACAAATGCCCTAGAGAAAATTGGGGTGATGGAAAGCAACGCCACTTCTAATTCTATCCGTTGATTCCCAGATCCATGTATTCTAACTTAAAGCAGATACAGAACAACCTAATAGTCATTAATTTTCAGTGAATACCATGTCCTGAAGTGAATACCATCCTCACAGGGTATGGTTTCTGACCAGGCACCTCAGCTGCATGTGTTAAACATGACTCTACCAATGTATCAGACTGACAGGTTTTGGTTTGTGAGAATAATGATATAAAACAAATGGAGCTTGTACTCACGCATCCTCTACTGCAACTACACCTCATTTGTTATCATTTGATTCTCTTGGTCTAAAGACAGGCTACACAGTATCCTGTACCAGCAGACAAAATTTTCAGAAATCTGCAGCTAGTGATATTAGCAATGGCCTTGCAGTAGGAAATAAAAGCTCACACCCAAACTATCTGTGGATTCCATTAAGGATAAATCACTGCTTCTTCAGGGATAGGAGAGGTCCATTGCAATCAACTCTCTGGTAAGTTCTATTCCTTGGGGAAAGTGTGTCACACCGAGGGCTAAATATTGGTTTCTGATATTGCAAGCTAGACTTTTGGCAGAGGCTATAGCAAAATCATTATTAAGCGCATGCGACTGGGCTTTCACCACCACTTCTGCCACCATGGGTACTTTATTTATGTGCCAATTATGCCAGCCCTGTGACTGATTGATAGAGACTGGCTGATGTCAACTAGCCACGTGAAAAAGAAGTGATTAGTTCATTGGAGGCCTTGCTTGACTCATGCCTCTGGTGGGTTAACCCGTGATGCAGAGATCGCCATATTCTGTGCCCACTCCCATAGGTCTATCCATGTGCCTCTTCCTCTGATCTCTTGGTCCCTGAGCTTCTAATCTTTCTCTTTTTTTTTTTTTTTTTGAGGATTTATTTTTATTTATTTATTTATTTTTATTATTATACTTTAAGTTCTAGGGTACATGTGCACAATGTGCAGGTTTGTTACATATGTATACATGTGCCATGTTGGTGTGCTGCACTCATCAACTCGTCAGCACCCATCAACTCGTCATTTACATCAGGTATAACTCCCAGTGCCATCTCTCCCCCCTCCCCCCTCCCCACAATAGGCCCCAGTGTGTGATGTTCCCCTTCCCATGTCCAAGTGATCTCATTGTTCAATTCCCACCTATGAGTGAGAACATGCAGTGTTTGGTTTTCTGTTCTTGCGATAGTTTGCTGTCAATGATGATTTCCAGCTGCATCCATGTCCCTACAAAGGATATGAACTCATCCTTTTTTATGGCTGCATAGTATTCCATGGTGTATATGTGCCACATTTTCTTAATCCAGTCTGTCACTGATGGACATTTGGGTTGATTCCAACTCACAATAGCAAAGATTTGGAATCTTTCTCTTTTCAAATTCCAGACCAAGCATTCAGGATATTAACCAGGGATTTTAATCCTTCTTCTTGATAGAATGGAAAAAGAATGCATCTCTCAGTGGGTCTGTATCACATTTCACAGGCTGTGATGTTCTCATCTAGTAAAGACACGCCATCTGGCACAGCAACTGCAATTATGGTAGTCCACTGTAAATTGCCATTATCCATCCAGTCCTAGTAAAGGCTAGACCAGTGAATCTCAATGAGGATATGACAGGACATACTAGTCTTACATTCTTTAAATATTTTAAAATAATGTTTATCTCTGCCTGTCCCCCTGTGATCTGATATTGTTTTTGATTTGCTATTTTTCCTGAGCGGTGGGTCTGTTTCAAGGCATTATACTAGTACGTTCAGTGCCCTTTTCCCTACCTTCATCCTTGGACCAAGAAAACAATAGGAAAATTCTGCCAACTACCACCTCTATCCATCCCAAATGTAAATTCAAAAACTATGAAAATAAAAATCAAGAGAGTCTTTAAACTCAGTGGAATCATTGTAAGTTGGGCCTGGGCCAGGGATTCATTTATCATCTGCCTTCCATATGTCCCCACTCAGATAGGGGGGTTAAGTTATCAATGGGTATCAATGTCAATTCAGACTCTATGTCTCATTATCCTGGAAATGTGTAATTATTTCCCATTTGCCAATGCATGATTATCTAAGTGAATGGCTAGAGATACCTTTGGGGAACAGTGGGAAACAGCTGTTGAATATGCTTATCACAGTGTTGTAAGTTCCTGGTGGAGACTTGACTTTTTCATCAGCAAAGAGATTCCATATCTGAGAACTATCTAGGTCCAGACTCTGTCAGCTGCATTTGGATTTCTGATCATCCATCCCTGATTTCCTTTGATTGCATGAATAAAGTAAAATTCTTACTACTTGCCCATCTATCTCGTCCCTGAAATCACAATGTTCTCTTAACCACCTCCATAGTTCTCTGTGGATTGAGACCCCTAGCTACCACTTTGATCTTTCCATCCATTGCAGTAACTGCCTCTCCAGTAATTGTTTCTGGCAATTAAGTACTTTACATGGTCTGTATTATTATGGAACCCTATCATCACCATTGTTTATAAGGAGTTCAGTTTGTAGAGGAGAGACACAGCAGAGCTTCTAAATGATGAAGTTCTCGCATCCCTCTCAAAAGCACATTCTTTGTTCAGTAAATGGAATGTTATGTTGCAGAACTTAGTAGGCAAGTAGGTTTTCCAACCTTCCACAGTACATGTACTCCAGGATACTCTTTTCAGAACCTTTTATTTCTTTCTGCCCTTGTCTGACCTGATAGTTTGATCATATCCACTTCATTTAATGCGAGACATCACTTTTTAAAACTTCTTTTTTTTTTTTTTTTTTTTTTTGAGACGGAGTCTCGCTCTGTCTCCCGGGCTGGAGTTGCAGTGGCCGGATCTCAGCTCACTGCAAGCTCCGCCTCCCGGGTTCACGCCATTCTCCTGCCTCAGCCTCCCGAGTAGCTGGGACTACAGGCGCCGCCACCTCACCCGGCTAGTTTTTTTTTTGTATTTTTTAGTAGAGACGGGGTTTCACCATGTTCACCAGGTTGGTCTCTATCTCCTGACCTCGTGATCCACCCGTCTCGGCCTCCCAAAGTGCTGGGATTACAGGCTTGAGCCACCGCGCCCGGCCACTTTTTAAAACTTCTAAGAGCACTCGCCAGTGTGTTAAACCCTGTATCGCAGAAGAGCATCCTGTGTCAATGGGTTGCCCCTTGATCCAGCATCATTGGAGAGCTCTGCTATGCACATTCTTCCAGCTCTTGCTGGTACATAGTAATAGATCACACTGCTCCACTGATGTATATGCCCTCTTTTCCCTTCCCAGGTCTGGCACACCTCACCAAGTTGTGCTGCAATTTAACCTCTGTTTTTGGTCTGATTGTGAGGAAAAGTGGCAGGAGTAAATCCTAATTGGGAACAAGCATTGTTCTATAAGACGTCTACCTCATCTGAGATCTATTTATGATCCTCAAGCAAAGGCAAGGATAGGAGGATGGGTTAGAGGGAGTTACCTTCTAAAAAGGGGGAGTTGGCCAATTCTATAGGCCCAAAAAATAAGAATAATTTGTGTGTTCAGGGTTGAGCTGATCCCAAGTCTCAAGGTCTCACTCTTTCTTTATTAGAGCCCTAAATTTGGTTTAAAAAAAAAAAAAAAAAGAAAAATCCACCAGGTCTCAGAATTCAACCTTTTCTGGATGTCCACTACTCTTATGATTAAGTTCTGATCAGAGTCCTTCATCTTTTTGCCCTGTGATAAGAAGGCAAAAGATGAGATTCTCCAGTTGTTGTGGGGTTTTTTGTTTGCTTTTAATGTTGCCTATAACAGGTAATTGATCACCCTGAGCCCTTAAGTATATCTTTTCAACAAATCAGTGGAGCTCTAGAAACCCAATTCCATGGGCCTTATAGTTTTCCCTTTTCCCTTTGAGAGCCAAAAATAACACATCTGTCAATGCATCTCTTTCCACAGGTATCCGGTCACAGTTCACTACAGGTGCAAATTTTTTTTTTTTTTTTTTTTTTTTTTTTGAGACGGAGTCTCGCTCTGTCGCCCAGGCTGGAGTGCAGTGGCCGGATCTCAGCTCACTGCAAGCTCCGCCTCCCGGGTTCACGCCATTCACCGGCCTCACCCTCCCGAGTAGCTGGGACTACAAGCGCCCGCCACCTCGCCCGGCTAGTTTTTTGTATTTCTTAATAGAGACGGGGTTTCACCGTGTTAGCCAGGATGGTTTCGATCTCCTGACCTCGTGATCCGCCCGTCTCGGCCTCCCAAAGTGCTGGGATTACAGGCTTGAGCCACCGCGCCCGGCCTACAGGTGCAAATTTTAACAGCCGCATCACTGCAACATGCCAGGAGCAATTCAAACACCACCCACCACCAGCGATAGGGTCCTATTGCCATATAGCTGGCAAGTGATCCATCTCCCAAATTCCATGTTAGATTCTGCTTCCTAGGACCGATACCATTACCCGCCTTCACCTGCCTTTGAGGCAGAGAATTGTGTGCTGAAATATATTAAGAAGTGATCTCAGGAGGTACAGCTGCAAGGAAGTAAAACCAGAGGGATTGGGCAGAGGGAAATTCTGACCTACAATGCAGTTGCCACTGAGACCTCAGACAAACTTAAGAGAAGATGTGGAAATGGGAAGATCCTTCAACATTGTCTCAAATAGGTATGGGGTGGGGTCTTAGCATTTTCACTTTCATTGTTGGCCTCAGGATGCTCCCTGCAAGCAGAAGGAGCTGTAATCTTGAGCAATACAGTTCCCAGGGGCTGAGGGCAATTTCCAGTGAAGGACACAGCTGCCAACCATCAGCAAGTGGGAGATGGGTGCACGGGCTCTGAAGAGAGAAACTGGGTGGAATATGGCAATATCCACTAAATTATTTCTCATCCTTCATATTTAAGCTCAATCACCACTCTGTCTGGAAAGTGTCCCAGGACCTTTACCCATCCTCCTCCCCTGCCATACACCACACGCTCTCAAACTAGGTCAGATCTCCTTATTACATACCTTCTTCACTTCCTGCACTATTCTTCATATAACTTATTCCACTTTTAGTTATAGGTTCATTGGTGCAATTATTTGATTAAAATCTTTCTTCACCATTAAATTGTAAGCTCCTAAAGGGAGAGACTGTAATACTTTTGTCCACTCTTGTACCTCCAGTGCCTAGCAGAGGATCTGTGGATCTGTTATATATTAGTGCCCATTCGATACTTATTTCAACGATTATTATATTGGTGAATGACTATCATGGACGATATATGTAGCTCACTGTAACAATGGCATCATTATATAGTAAACTCACCTCAATAAGTATTGTAAAGAATGGATTTCTGCAAGGAAGTATAGCAACTTTCCTCTCAGAGTATTGTATTCCTGGACAAAATTTGCAGCTTCAGAGAGAATGAGACAGCAACTTAACTAGTCGGAGTGTCTTGATAACTTCAGAAACCAATATTATATCTGATTACCTAATATTATATTTTAAAAGAGTGTGTACTGACAACACCAGCTGCTGCAAAAGGATATGGCAGCAAGAGCGCTCCTTCACTGCTGGTGAGAATGCAAGATGACTCACCCACTTTGGAAGACAGTTTGGCAGTTTCTTACAAAAATAAACATAGTCTTATCACACATTCCAGCAATGGTGCTCTTTTCACTTTCCTCAAATTGGTTGAAAATGTATGTCCACAAAAAAAAAAAAGAAAAAATTGCACACAGATGTTTACAGCAGTTTTATTCATAATTGCCCAAACTGGAAAGTAACTAAGACGTTCTCCAATAGGTAAATGGATAACTAAACTGTGGTACAACCAAAAGGGGGAATAGTATTCAGCACTAAGAAGAAATTAGCTATCAATCTATGAAAAAACATGGGAGAAACTTAAATGCACATAACTAAACAAAAGAAGAAAGTCATCTGAAAGGGCTACATACTGCAGGATTCTGACTTGATGACATTCTGAGGAAGACAAAACAATGGAGACAGTAAAAAGATCAGTGGTTACGTCAGGAGATCGAGACCATCCTGGCTAACACGGTGAAACCCCGTCTCTACTAAAAAATACAAAAAACTAGCCGGGCGAGGTGGCGGGCGCCTGTAGTCCCAGCTACTCGGGAGGCTGAGGCAGGAGAATGGCGTGAACCCGGGAGGCGGAGGTTGCAGTGAGCGGAGATCGCCCCACTGCATTCCAGCCTGGGCGACAGAGCGAGACTCTGTCTCAAAAAAAAAGAAACAAACAAAAAAAGATCAGTGGTTGCCAGGAGTTTAGAGGAGGGAGGATTGAGTACATGGAGCACAGAGAATTTTTAGGGCAGTGAAACCACTCTGTATGATACTGTAATGGTGGACACGCATCATCATACATTTGTCCAAACCTGTAGAGCATACAAGTGTACTCTTATGTAAACTGTAGACTTTGGGTGATGATGTGTCGGTGCACATTCATCAGTTGAACAAATGTGCCAGTCTGGTGGTGATTTGTTTTTAAGTTCAATTATTTTAAGTTCTGGGGTACATATGCAGAATGTACAGGTTTGTTGCATAGGTAAACGTGTGCCATGGTGGTTTGCTGCACAGATAATCCCATCACCCAAGTATTAAGCCCAGCATCCACTAGATATTCTCCCGAGCCTCTCCCTCCTTCCATGCCCCCCCTTCTAACAGGCCTCAGAGTGTGTTGTTTTCCTCAATGTGTCCCTGTGTTCTCATAACTTAGTTCCCACTTACAAGTGAGAACATGCAGTATTCGGTTTTCTGTTCCTGAGTTAGTTTGCTAAGAATAATGGCCTCCAGCTCCATTTATGTTACTTCAAAGGACATGATCTCATTCCTTTTTATAGCTGCATAGTATTCCATGGTGTAAATGTACTCTGATGATGATGTTTATAGTCTGAAAGGCTGTGCATATGTAAGGGCAGGGAGTATATGGGAAATCTCTGCACTGTTTACTCAGTATCGCTATGTGCATAAAACTGCTCTAAACAAATAAAATCTGTTTTTCAAAAACAGTTGTGTAAATGAAAAGAAAGGGCTTACAAAACTATGTTTACCTTGTATGACATGAATTTACATTTTGATTACATGTTAGTTGATTATTATGATGGTTAATACTGAGTGTCAACTTAATTGGATTGAAGGATACAAAGTATTGATCCTGGGTGTGTCTGTGAGGGTGTTGCCAAAGGAGATTAACATTTGGGTCAGTGGGCTGGGAAAGGGAGATCCACTCTTAATTTATGTGGGCACCATCTAATCAGCTGCCAGTGTGAGTAGGATATAAAGCAGTCAGAAAAATGTGAAAAGACTAGACTGGCTTAGCCTCCCAGCCTATATTCTTCTCCTGTGCTGGATGCTTCCCACCCTCGAACATCAGACTTCAAGTTCTTCAGTTTTGGGACTCAAACTGGCTTGCTTGAACCTCAGCTTGCAAACAGCCTATTGTGGGACCTTGTGATCTTGTGAGTTTACTCCTTAATAAACTCCGCATATATATATACACATATATACACATTTACCTATGTAACAAACCTGTACATTCTGCATATGTACCCTAGAACTTAAAATAATTGAACTTAAAAACAAATCACCACGAGACTGGCACATTTGTTCAACTGATGAATGTGCACCGACACATCATCACCCAAAGACTACAGTTTGGGTGTATAAATGTATACACATATATAATATGTGTGTGTGTGTATATACATATATGTGTGTGTGTGTATATATATATCTTATTAGTTTTGTCCCTCTAGAGAACCCTAATATAATTATGATGTTGATGAAATCATCAGTCACTTTTAGACCATTCTTGTTAAGAGGTTTAGGATGATATTTCAAGAGATACAAACAAGGAAGCTTGGTTATAAAATCTGTTTTGTTCTGAAGGAACATTTTAGAGGCGGAACTTCTGAAGATAGAATTCACCTCAATATACCTCATAAGGCTCATACTTCCATTTTAAACATCTGCCACAAGAGACACAATTTGGCATCTCTTATTCGTAAATCATGAGTTTCCGGAGACTGTTGCTTCTAACAATGGTTCTCTGTTTGTCTTCCATAAAGGTAAGAGATTTCTGAAAACAACATTGATCTGAGCAGTCAATATCATGCTTTGTCACCCTGAATTAAATGGTCATGTTTAAAGATTAGCGTGGATTATGCACATCGCTAAAGGAAATTGGCATCTGGACCTGCCAAGGGTTCTGTTGTGTAATGTCATCTCGCCTTCCCAATCGCAGTGAGTCATAATGAATTATCAAATGAGCCACATCTCAGAATCTCCTGGAGGTTCTAATAAACAAGGCCCTAAGCTCCATATGCCGTCCTGCCACTCATATCCCCTTTTTTAACATGAGAGTTCGTATTTGCTGGAAGCTATAAAACTGAAAGCATACTTTTCCAATAAACACATGCATAGCATGATCTGTGTCACTCATTATTCTAAGTGCTTTACAAACATTTAATAGGTGGGTTTTGGACACTATAATTGAAAAGATAGATTTCATATCATAAGACATCCAAGATAAAATGGAGTTGCTGATCATCTCCAAGTTAATCAGTTGCCAAGTTATTCCCCCAAGAAACTCTCAGTGCCAGGACCCCTGGAAGTATCTCCAATATTGCCCTCCTAGGTGACCTTGTGTCTGATGTCTCCTGACACTCAGCAGATTCACCATGTGAAGGTAACAGCAGGCTTCCTCTGATTTCACAACTGTTCAGATTGCGCTATCTTGTGACTGTACCACAGTTCATATGATACAGTGAATATGTAGGACTGACAAATGCCCTGGGAACCCGGACAGTTGTGTTTTGATATTTTTGTGTTACTCTTCCATGTTCCATGTTTCAACAAGTTAGAGGGATGTAAGATCAATGCTGCATACTTCCAGCGCCCCCCAAATAAGAATCGTCTTTTCTAAAAGTTTTTATATTTTTCTCTTTTCTGTGCTACTCAACAAAGTCTAATCATTTTGACCTCTCTGTTTTAAATTAATGGTGTTATTGTTAAGTCCGGGATGGGATGCTGTCCCATTACATATGGGCCACTTACAGGCTAATAATTATATCAAAGATATTGCTGCACTTCATTGGGTTTTAATTGTAGCATTGACCTCATAGTGGTGGTATATTCATATAATCTTGATTTATCAAACTCTCTTGAGGCATGAGTTAGCTTATTAAAATTTTGTAGTTCTGGAGTTGCTATCACTAAAGTTTCTCCCACACCAGCAAGTGATGTGTAGCTGTGGCCGAAGTCATAGTCTGTGAAATGGCAAAGCTTCTGAAATGTTGAATGCATTATCGAAGTTTTTCTGTGGCCTGAATTGCCTTTTCAAAAATATTTTGTGTAGACCATATAATTTTCCTTTGTTCCATGACATTAATGGATTGCTTGGTCTGTAAACTACTTTCCTTATTTAATACAAATACCCCTTCAATCGAAATTCCCTGACTTTGACTAATGACATGCCAAAAGAACTAACAGACTTCACTGCAGCTTAAATGAGTGTGTGCATTCGTTTATCCTCTAGTTATTTTTACTGTGCAGTGCTCTGCTTATTTATTCAAAAATAAAAACAGATGGCGTACTTGCTTCTGCTTCAGGTTCTACCAGCAGTTCTTTGTTGATTGCATAAAAGCTGTTTGCAAGTACATTTTTCTTTATAAAGGAAAAATGTAATGAAGGTGTCCAATGACCCTTAAATTGTTGTGGAAAATTAACCCACTACATACAGGGTCACGGAGTGAGTAGAGGGAGTGTGGAAGCTTTTCAGCCAACTATTCAGTCTGATTTCTGGCTTGAACCTCATCATATTTTCACACCAATTCAACTCAATGAGTTGTTTTATAGGAGTTAATAACAGGCAACGAACAAGATTAAAACACTTATCTCTGAGCTTAAAGTAAATAACACGGCACTCTGAAAAATAAAGTTGACTGATTTCTCTAACACTAAGTGAAAGTTTTTTAAATCCTTGATTATAAACCATAGCAATGTCTTTAACTGCATGCCTTCAAATATAAGTAACTTTCACTTAATTAAGTAACCTTATTGCTAATGTGGAAATAAGTGATTTGACAAGGACTGTCCTCAGCTGAGTTCCAGCTGCCCATGTTAGTTGGGGATGTTAATGACATGAATTGTATTTGACTCAATAATCATCACATCAAGTATAGACCTGTCTGGTCATACAGAATAAATTATTTAAAAGCAAGCAGGTTATTCCATACCCCCATAATATTTCCTATGGGTTGCTATCGTTGTTCCGGTTTGCTAAAAACTTTTAAAATTTGCCTTTCTTTCACCTGGTCCTATAGTCTACCATCCAAATAGTCATTTCCAGATAGATTATTTCACCACCTTACTGGTTCTTATTTTAATAAAAGGCAATTTATATGTTTTTGCTTTCTGATGCTTCTCTGACACCACAAGTTGATATTTTTAAAAGACCTAATTTTCTTCAAAGTCAGTAATATTCTGCTAACTCTAAAACTGGCTCACTAAGGGCTGATGTTCTTGCTCTTCTAGGAGTTAGAGATAAAAGTGAATGGCTTCTTAGTAGCAGCTCAATTCCAGCAAGCCTCCCAGCAAACGTTAGGAAAACTAGAATTTATTGGATGATATCTGAGGATGCATCCTTTACTCCAGCTTTAGAAGTACCTCAAATGTGATGTATTCCTCACTTTATTCTCACCAGAGAACTATCATCCTCAAGAGATCAAAAATGGGTGCCGATGGTACAGCCACTTTGGAAAGCCGTTTGGCAGTTCCTCACAATGGTAAGCATAGAGTAACCTTGTGTATCTACTCCTAGCTACACTAGAGAAGTAAGAACATGTATCCACACAAAAACTTTAGACATGAATGTTTATTGCAGCATTATTCGCAACAGTCGTAAAGCAGAAACAACCCAAATGAACTGATGAGCGAATGAACAAAATGTGGTATAGTCATATAATGATTGAGAATAAAATGATATGATATGATACACTGTAAAACATGGCTGAAACTTGAAAACATTTTGCTAAATAGAAAAGAAAACAATCACACAGGAACATGTACTGTATAATTCTGTTTATATGAAAGGTCCACACTAGATGGCTCTATAGGGGAGAAAAATAGATTACTGCTTGCTTAGAGCTTGGGGAAGGGGAAGAGTAGGCACTAGGCAGGAAAGGGGAGTGACTGCTAATGGGTGTGTGAGAGTTTTTCTGGAGGGTGATAAAAATGATCTAAAATTAATTGTGATTGATGGTTGCAAAACTCTGCTAACATACCAAAAATGACTGAAATGCATGCTTCAAATGGGTGAGTTTTGTCATACATCATTTGTTTCCATAAAGTTATTAAAAATGAGTACCACTTATTGTGTTTAATATGGGTTAAATATTATATGAGGAGATATATACATATATAGAGAGATACCGATATACATATATATATACACACACATATGTATACACACACACACACACTTATTTAATTCCCTGAACAATCATTTTTAGGCAAGAAAACCAAAGCCAGAGATGTTAAGTGACTCACAACCAGAGATTAGAATAACAAGCTGATTTGACTCTGTAATGACAAAGCTGTAACATATGGTCATCAAGATGCTGCCTTCGGAAAGAGAGCAGATGTGTGTTATTTGGCAAACCTGGATAGCTTTTACAGTCAATGAAACATGTTGCTAACCCATAGCAAGCCTAAAAGGCAATAAACCTCATTCGGTTGTCTTTCTGAAAGAAACACTGTCTACATGACCTATACAATCTGGGCAATACAAATTTTTTTTTTTTTAATTTAAATGGTCAGCCGATTTGAATTGGTCCAAAAACCTGTCTTTAAAAATATTTAGAGGAATTTTTTAACTGAAGGTTTTATAAGGGCAATTAAGCAATAGAATGATTGAAAATAATGCATGACATAAACTTTTCAATCTACTTAATATATAATTAAAATATAATCATATGCTGTAAACCAAAATTAATATATATGAAACTCTGGCATTAACTTCCACTTGAGAATTGGGAAAGTTATAGAATAACAAAGAAAAGAACCTGAAATGGTGCCCCTTTGATCACACTCAGCTAAGAATTTCCTCTATTCTAGACAGTCACAACTGTGCTGAATGCTTTACATAAATTTATATACTTGTTCTTCACAATCATTCCAACACGTGTGTTATTATTACAACTGAGAGTTGAGTAGACTGCTTCTTAGAAAGGTAAATTGCTAATGTCAGATAGAAGATGAAAGAACCTGAATTTGACCTAAGTTGCGTTGTTCAGAGGCTATGACCTCTCCTTTCTGTGAGGCTGTAATCACATGTTTTGTACTGGTTGCTAGAAATGATAAAGGCCATCCCTCGAAATTAGAACACAGATAACCTGCTACCATATCTGAATGATAAAGAAGGCAATTTATCATCTCAATGAATTTTAAAAAGGCTATAGTTAATCCTCTCTCAAGACACATTATTTCTTTCCTCAGATATTCACCTACTAGCCAATGAGCAGGGTCTTTAAGCATGTGCCTACCAAAAACCCTTCTAAACATTACATGTCATTGATTTCCTAAACATCAGCTCTCTAAAACATTAATAAGATTGTATTGTTCTTGATTGTGCCAAAGCAGGAGATCCTTGTTAGAGGTAATGCTGAAACCGACCCAATAGTCCCATAGATAATTTTTTCGTTTGGTTGTTTTTTAAATAAACATAGAAATTGACCCTTCTGGTCTTAAAGCTTGAAGCTTGTATTTGTTTTATCTGTGTTCCTTCCTTAGAAAAGGACCTTCAGGCTGCTCAGATAAAAAAGTATCAAAGAACTGAAACTCACCACATCACCACATCCAGACAATGAGATGAGAGACCCCTCATTCATCATGATTGCTCCATTACCGCTTCCCAGTTCCTGTTTTCTTACATATTGTTACATTTCTTCCCACTATATAAACCCCTACTTTTAGTCAGTTAGGGAGATGGATTTAGGACTCCCATCTCCTCGACTGTGGCATCCGACTAAAGCTGCCTTCATTGTCTTCCTTCCTTCCTTGGTAGTACTCGGTGCCTTAGTGATTGGCTTTCTGTGTGGCGAGCAGCAGGACCAAGACCAACCCCCAGATGTTTTGGTAACGATACCGAATGTCTCTATCTTCAATCATATCATTTTTATTACTATGATAAAATTGGTAAGTTTGGCTCCTGACCTTGAAACTTAGAATCAAGGCTTCCAGTTGCATCTGTTTTCCAGCCAGTCATAATGTGCTAGGCATCATCCTGTAAATAATCTATATGATTCTCTTTTAAAGAAAAAAAAATGAGAAAACGTATATAGTAGACTACCTCATCTGTGGTTCTTCTTTCCATAGTTTCAGTTACCCAGGGTCAACAGGAATCTGGAAGTATTACTTATGGTGGATATTTTACGAAAGAGACACACCATTCACTTAACTTTTATTTAATTAATTAATGTATTTATTTTTGAGATGAAGTCTTGCTCTTGACCCTCAGGTTGGAGTGTGATGACGCGATCTCAGCTCACGGCAACCTCTGCCTCCCAGGTTCAAGTTATTCTCCTGTCTCAGCCTCCCAAGTAGCTGGGATTACAGGCACCTGCCACCACGTCCGGCTAATTTTTGTACTTTTAGTAGAGATGGGGTTTCACCATGTTGGCCAGGCTGGTCTTGAACTCCTGACCTCAGGTGATCCATCCGCCTCAGCCTCCCAAAGTGCTGGGATTGCAGGGGTGAGCAACCATATCCAATCACATAACTGTATTATAGCATAATGTTATAATTGTTCTACCATATTATTATTGTTAACCTCTTACTGTGCCTAATTTATAAATTAAACTTTATCCTAGAGATGTATGTATGAGAAAAAAACATAGTATATATAGGGCTCAGCACCATCTACAATTTTAGGCATCCACTGGAGGCTTACAATGTATCCCCCATGAATAATGAGGAACTACTGTAATACTATTTTAAATCTTATTTTTTTACTGAACTATTGCCAAATGAGCAATCTATATTTCCTAAGCACTGTTAGTACTTGACTACAATGTTAAGTTATTTTCGTATCTCTTTTCAATCTGTCTTCTCAAACTGGAAAATTGATTGGTTTACTTGTATTTTCAATTGGGTAGTATAAGCTGCAGCTGAAAATGAGTGACTCCTTAGCATTTAAAGATACAGGCAGGTTTCACATCTTTTTTTAATTCCCTAAATAGTTCAATTAAACCCTTAAGCCTAAAAAAATCCCGTAGTTTACAAAATTAAACATGTTTTTTAATGTTGTCATTGTGCTTGCTAGCAAATCAGTATTTGTGTAGATTTAGGTTTAGTATGGGGGTGGTGGGGAACCCAAGCTAAGAGTAAGCATTTTGGTGCCACAATGTTTAAAAAAATAATTTTTGAATTTATACAACTAGCATATTTTAAAAATACATGTTTGGCTTACAAATCCAAAGACAATTGTTAAAATGCTCTATAAATACGAGGCAAAGTAGTGTGGAAAAGTGGAGAATAAGGCACTAAGCTTTACAATCCATACCTCTAATAAAGAGACATGATGAGAGAATATGACCTCACCACCCTGAAGCCTGTCTGTATAAATTTCAAGCCAGTTTTTCAATCTCCCTACACCTCAGTTTTCTCATGTATACTGGGATGATGCTTAGAGCCTTGTCACCTCATATGGTTTATAATTCAAATAACTTCACTCATTTCCGTGTCTTACTGAATGCATAATAATGTTGAAAATATTTACTAGAAGTTGGTCTTATGTAAATAAATTACATGTTTTAGAATCCTTTTTCTGGATATACATTAAAAATTTAAGGACCAAAATTATTTTGTACTATGTATTACTTAGATTTAGTCTCATAACAATTCTAAATATTTCAAATTATGAGTTATTTTGTTTCATTGCATGACACTCATATTTTTTCCTAAATCCCTTTGTTGTAGAGGAAGACATGAATTCACTTTTGCTTCACTAAAGTCTAGAGCTAGAAATCCCAGCTACTTGGGAGGCTGAGGCAGGAGAATGGCATGAACCCGGGAGGTGGGGCTTGCAGTGAGCTGAGATGCGGCCACTGCACTCCAGCCTGGGTGACAGAGCGAGACTCCATCTCAAAAAAAAATCCTTACATCAATTCCAGCCTCCTAGATTCTCACAATCCTAGCCACAGAATTGCCGCTCAATCCTCACGGGCCCTGGGACTAACATAGGGAGCTACCTGGACACTGAACAACAACACTGCTCCAAGAAAGGAGTTCATGCTTGGGCCCACACACCCCTTAAGTCCTAAGCAGTTGCAGCAAAGTGCCTTTTGAGATCCTAGCCCTCTCCGCCCTGCATTCTACTAGAGGCTCAACAGACCCCGCACCTCCACATGCCCTGAGTTTCATTCACTTCTACAACATGCTGGGTTGCCATGAGGGTCACAGTGGGAATCGTTGGTAACAATCCCACTACCCTCAGCAGTAGAGCCACTACACATTTTCATGTGCCCCAAGGGCAGACTCTCCCACTCATACAGCGGCGACCACTGTAGGCTACTGCTGCTGGGGCTAAAGGAAGAGCACAGTGCTTGCTCTCTACCTGCTTTCCTTTGACTGTTGTCACTGAAAGTAACCCACCCTCCTCCCCTGTAACAGGACTGCAGCATGGCCACAGCCACACCCACCTGCGCATTCTACCAGAAGCCTAGGGATCGCTCCTCCCCTGCCTACTACAGCCAGTGCCAACACATACCACCTAGGGTGCCGAGGACATCTGGGGATTGCTCAACCTGGCCTACTATGATTGGCACCTGAACATTTATCTTGAGGAACTGGGGTCATGCCCACCCAACCTGTCACCACCACCACAGCTGGCACCCACCCATATGCACCAACTGTGGGGCTGGAGACTGGTGCAAAATCTCATTGCAGCTACCACCAACACTAGCATAAACTGATTGGGAGTCATAGTGCTGTCATGCCACGGCTACTGCCATTGCCCATGCCACATCTACTGCTCGCGAGCCCAAAGATCCACTCACCCAACTGGCTCACTGGCACTACTACAACCCAAGAAAGCTGCCTGGAGACCCAAGAATTAGCCAACCTGGACTTACTAACGCCAGTGCCATTCTAAGCCTCTTGGAGAACCAAGGATGACCATGCTTAGCCTGCTGCTGCCACTACTGAGGCCTGATGACTGGTCCACCTGGCATCTTTATTCCCATAGAAACTTCACCATGGCCTCTACGAACCATACCTTAAGCCACTGGGGAAACTGATGACCCCACTGACACTGTTTACAGCTGAAGAAATCACATGGAGACTTCCCTACTGCCTGCACCCACAATCAGAACCAAAGTGCCCTATCCAACCAACACTACTGATACATCTTTAGGAAAAAGCCCTCCCCTATGAAAGTAAATTCAAGAAACTGGAAAAAGCAACTGTCACACCAGATGAGCAGATATCAATGTAATAACATGCATACAAAAAGAAAGGAAAGGAAAGGAGAGGAAACGAAAGGAGAGGAAAGGAAAGAAAGGAAAGGAAAGGAAAGGAAAGGAAAGGAGAAAGGGGAGGGAAAGGGGGAAAGGAAAGGGAAGGGAAGGGAAAGGAAGAAGGGAGAGAGGAAGGAAGGACGGACAAGGAAATATGATGCCTCCAAAGGAATGCAACAATTCTCCAGCAATAGATTTCAATTAAAAAATTCAAGAAATCCCAGAAAAACAATTAAAAATCATGATATTAAAGAAGCTCAATTAGATATAAGAGAACTCAGAAAAATGATACAAAGACATTTTTTAAAAATCAGTATACAAATGAGCAATGTACCAAAGGGACAGATATCATAAAAAAGAACCAAACATAAATTCTGGAACTAAAGTATTCATTGAATGAAATATAAAATATGTTCATAAGCTTTGATAATGCACTAGATCAAGTAGAATAAAGAATTTTAAAGCTTGAGACAAATCTTATGCAATAACCCAATCAGAAAAAAATTTTTAAATAATAAAGCAGAATGAACAAAACCAATGTGATATATGAGGCACCACAAAGTGACCAAATATTCAAATTTTCAGTGCCCCCAAAGGAGAAGAGAAAACGAAAGGGAGAGAAAACCTATTTAATGAAATAATAGCTGGAAACTTCCCAAGTCTATCCAGAGATTTAGACATGCAGACACAAGAAGGTCAGAGATCCCCAAATAATTACACTTCAAAAGGTTCTTCTCTATGGCACAATTAGAGTCAAATGTCAAAAGTCGAAAAGAAAACAGCAAGAGAAAGGCCTCTAGACACTTATAAGGGAATTCCCATCAGACTAAACAGATTTCTCAGTAGATATCTTACAGGTCAGGAGAGACTAGGATGATATATTCAAAGGGCTGAAAGAAAAAAACTGCCAGCCAAGAACAGTTTACTCAGCAAAGTTTTCCTTCATATGAAGGAGAAATAAAATCTTTCCTAGACAAGCAAAAGCAGAGGGAATTAATCACTAGACTGGCCCTACAAGAAATACTTAAGGGAGTCAGTCCTATGCCTAGAAGTGAAAGATGATATCTACACTCATGAAAACACATAAAAGTGTAGAAGCCCCTGGTAGAGTAAACACACAAATAAGGAAGACAAAGGACTCAAATGTTACCACTAGAGAAAACCACCGAGCCATGTGATAAACAATAAGAGAGAAAGGAATAAACGATACACAAAAACAACCAGAAATCAATTAATAAAATGGTGAGAATAAGACCTCACTATCAGTAAGAACTTTAAATATAAACAAATTAAACTTTCCACTTAAAAGATATACAAGAGCTGAATGGATATACAAACATAACCCAATTAGTTACA
Organism: Macaca fascicularis; assembly: GCF_037993035.2. NCBI lineage: Eukaryota > Metazoa > Chordata > Mammalia > Primates > Cercopithecidae > Macaca > Macaca fascicularis. The sequence continues at coordinate 62,143,914 of NC_088378.1, forward strand.
TGCTGCCTACAAGGAACTCAACTCACTCATAAAGACACATACACACTGAAAGAAAAAGGATGAAAGAAAGGTATTTCATGCAAATGGAAACCAAAAGCAAGTGGGAATTACTATACTTATGCTATTCTTATATCAGACTAAATAAACTTTAAGTCAAAAACAGTAAAAAGAGACAAAGAAGGTCATTATATAATGATAAAGGGACCAATTCAGTAAGAGGATGTATCCATCTAAATATATACACACAGCACTGGAGCACTCAGATACATAAAGCAAATATTATTAGATCTAAAAAGAGAAGTAGACTTCAACACAGTAATAGCTGGAAACTTCAATACCCTATTCTCAGAATTAGATGATGTAGACATAAGATTAAGAAAGAAACATGCAATTTAAACTTCACATTAAACCAAATGGACCTAGCAGATAATTACAGAACATTTCATCCAATGTGTACAGAATACACGTTCTTCTCATTAGCACATGGAGCATTCTCCAGAACAGACCGTATGTTAGGATGCAAAACAAGTCTTAACAAATTTTTAAAAATCAAAATTATATCAAGTATCTTCTCAGACCACAATGAAATGAAATTAGAAATAAATAACAAGAGAAAGTTCAGAAACTATAGAAATATATGGCTATGATTTAAAAGTCAGAAAAATAATAACAGATGCTAGTGAGGATGCAGATAAAAGAGAACTCTTACACATTGTTGGTGGGAATGAAATTAGTACAGCCACTATGGGAAAGGATATGGAGATTTTTCAGACAACTAAAAATAGAACTACCGTATGATTCAGCAATTTCACTACAGGGTAGTTATCGAAAGGAAGAGAAATCAGTATATCAGAAGAATACCTGCATGTTCATTGCAGCACTATTCACACTAGTGAAAGTATGGAATCAACCCAAGTGTCTATCAACAGACAAATGAATAAAGAAAATATGATAAATATACGTAACAGGATACTATTTTGCCGTAAAAAAGAACAAAATCTATGTTATTTGCTGCAATATGGATAGAACTAGAGATTATTAAGTTAAGTAAAATAAGCTAGGGACAGAAACACAAATATTGCATGTTTTCACTCACATGTGGTCTCTAAAAATTTAGATCTCATGGAGATAAAGGGTAGAATGATAGATACCAGAGGCTGTGAATGGTGTGGAGGGCGGGTCAGCGTAAGAATGAAGAGAGGTTGGTTCATGGGTACAAACATATGATTAGATACAGTTATATAGGAGAAATAAGTTATAATGTTTGACAGCAGAGTACAGTAACCATGGTTAACAACAGTGCACTGTATATTTCAAAATAGCTAGATGAGAGGACTTGAAATGTTCCCAACACACAGAAAAGAAAAATACTCGAGGTGATAGATTTCCCAGATATCCTGACTTAATCATTACATACTCTATGCACGTAACAAAATATCACATGTACCCCATAAATAGATACAAATATTATGTATCAATAAAAAAGAGAAATGAAAAAAATAAAATTCAGCTCCTCTTCCACTAGCTAGTAGCTACATTTAAAATTTTCTTTTTCTTTTCTTTTTTTTTTTTTTTTTTTGAGACGGAGTCTCACTCTGTCGCCCAGGCTGGAGTGCAGTGGCGCGATCTCGGCTCACTGCAAGCTCCTCCTCTGGGGTTCACGCCATTCTCCTGCCTCAGCCTTCCGAGTAGCTGGGACTACAGGTGGCCACCACCACGCCTGGCTAAATTTTTTGTATTTTTAGTAGAGACGGGGTTTCACTGTGTTAGCCAGGATTGTCCCAATCTCCTGACCTCGTGATCTGCCCACCTCAGCCTCTCAAAGTGCTGGGATTACAGGCGTGAGCCACCGTGCCCAGCCTACATTTAAAATCTTCAATAGTCACATGTGCCTAGTGTCTACTTTATTGGACTGCCCACACAGAGGACTTTTCTATCAATGCCGAAAGTTTTACTGGACAACACTGGTACAGAGATGTTGAACTGTTTGATTTTCTAACTAATATGTATACTTCTTTGTAATAGATGAGTTTCTAAAAATATACAGAGTTTGTTTAGTATCATAATAAAACTCTAAATGCAAGAAGATAATTGCTTATGTAGAGAAACATTTTCCCATTAGACTCTAAGCTCCATGAAGTCAGACCATGTAATATTAACCACTGCATTCCCAGAACCTAGAAGAGTATCTAACACACAGTAGGTGTTCATTATTTTTTACAGTATTTTGTTACATTTAGTCACTGTTGTGGTGAAAAATTACTGTTCCAAGGATGTCAAGGATTGAAAAAGAAACGCATTAAGGTTGAAAGTATGTGGTAAGCCCTGCTTGTCAGTGATGCCTCCTGGAGTTGTGGAATGCCTGCAAGCTGTGGCCATGCACTGTGGCACTGGAGGTAACTATGTAGAGTGGGCCTGAACCTGGACTAGGACTTTAGCTCTCTGTGAGCTAAGATAATTTGATAAATAAAGCTAGTTTAAAAATTGTTGGTAAAATGGAATCGTCTCCAGAATTGTCACTATTAAATATAATTCAGACATTTTTCCCTGAGTCAGACAGGCTTATGCTGTCTGTTACTTGTTTTAAGGTCATAGAACTGCTGCTTCTATACCTGTGTCATAGTTGCAAAATTCTTGTCATGTACTCAGCACAAACCAAAATAAAATTTATAGTTATCTAACTAGAGAGGCTGAAATTTATAGATGAGCTCTGAAAAAAGCATTTACAAAGCAAATTAAAAATGATATTATAAGATACTTGACTTCTTTAAAAGATTAAAAGTGGCTAAATGGCTTCAGGGACTTTAACATCTCTAGTTTGGAAAGAGTTGATTACAAATGCCCCTTCAGTTAAAATTGACATTAAGGGATCCTATTTGGCAAGAGTTTCTTACCAATAATCCTCCTAATAAAAATAACGGAAAATATTTAGAATTAAAATAGTTCATAATACAGCCATCCCTAATTTAGATTGACCTTTGCACAAATAGTCTTATTACTGGAATTTTGCTGAATGAGCTAGTTATTTTATCACATCAATTATTCTGTCACTATCCTAAAGATAAAGAGAAAACAGTTAAAGTCTTGGTGGAATACTGCTTAATAATTTAAGGAAACAGTCTTTGATCCTTATATAAAGGAGTGCAATGATAGTAGGCAATAGGAGTAAGGCAGAGTGCAGTAATGAGAGTGCCTAGCTGTACAAATTAGGGCAGCCTCATTCAGTAACTGTTGATTTGCAGCGTTCGTTGAGCACAGTTCCAGTTCTGAGAATGCCTCTTAAGTAATTAAGTCAGCCCATGACTCCAAGGAGTTTTAATGTCTAGTGAGTACCGCTGTGTTTGTCTATCCAACATCAGGTCCCTTTTCTGCTAATAGCACCCTGATTTTGCTTCGACAATCTGCTTTGCTCACAATTCAAGTCAGTCTTGGCAGAAAAGCTCAATGTTCCCCCTGCAAATGAAGAGATGGCATCCTTAAACAAAACTAAGTCTAATCCTAAGCTCTTCCCCTAAGATTTCTATCTTCAGCAAAATAATACACAACCTGAAAATAATATTTATTCTTCTCAGTTAAAATGTCCCAGGAAGATGCTTCATTATTAGTTCTATACATATGTCCCTGGGCTTTTCCCATCTTGACTTTTTGAGACTGGTTCTTCATTTTTACCTTTGATTCTTTCAGCCACCCCATGTTTGTTTGTTTGTTTGTTTGTTTGTTTGTTTGTTTGTTTACCAACTCCCTTTTGTACACAACCAAAGAACATTCATGGCACATCTGTCAAGAGGATTGCTAATTAAAGACAATTGTAATGCAATGTCTAAAGTTCTAGGTGTGAGAATTGACAATAGCAATACCATTTTTCTACCTTGGTGACTGTGTTTCCTACCTTGGTGAAAGTGTTCCCAAAAACAAAGCAAAGGTCAACCTCACCCATACCTTTAACAGAGCTTCACAACCCTGACCACAACAAAGCCTGACTGGCCCTTACCACATCTTTCCCCAGGCCCCTACGGTGTCCACCTGCCAGTGCTTCCCCAACCCCTCCCCTATAGAAACTATATTATAAAAACTTCAACTTGTAAGCTCTCGGGGTCTCAGCCAGATTCCTCACTGGGACCCCTAGCAGGCTTATTCTTGTAAATAAAACTGTCTGGCCGTTGAGTTGCCTTCTCTCACACTTCTTTCCTTTAAAAATCTTCCAGCTGGGCATGGTGGCTCACACCTATAATCCCAGCACTCTGGGATCCCGAGGCGGACGGATCACCTGAGGTCAGGAGTTCAAGACCAGCCTGGCCAACATGGTGAAACCCTGTCTCTACTAAAAATACGAAAATTTGCTGGGCGTGGTGGCAGGTACCTGTAGTCCCAGGTACTTGGGAGGCTGAGGCAGGAGAATTGCTTGAATCTGAGAAGCGGAGGTTGCAGTGAGCTGGGACTGTGCCATTGCACTCCAGCCTGGTCAACAAGAGCAAAATTCCATCTCAAAAATAAATAAATAAGAAATCTTCCTAACACTGAATTTGTCCACTAATTTTCTGTGAAATGGGTAAGAGCATCTAGTTTGTGAGAGGATTTGTGATTAAATTGAGATTGGATTAAAAATAACAAATCAAGCACACTCACTAGGGTCTCCTCTTACAAAGATTTGGCAGAAACTACCTCCAAAAACAAAAATATGTATATATATTTTAAAGGACAAATGTATTAGAATATTAGAATGTAATAAATAGCAACACTAGAAAGACTAAAATTTTGAGGAATCCTGGAAGATAGAAAATAAATGAGGTTACGTTGATAGAGGAACAAGAGTAAAGGAAATCTCAGGCAACAACTACTGTAGAATTGTAAGTAATTCCAGAAATAATCCAAACTCAAAGTAAAAACAAGAACAAAGACCTGAGTCAGCCTTGAGGTGATCAAAGGTTACTAACTGAAATATTGATTTGGTAAAGCTGGGACGGCCAAGTCCTCAGTTGGCAGAATGAATCTTGCCCTGCAGTTAATGTTTTGAGAAAGATGCTTTAAAGGAGCTATTACAGAGACTGTTGGGATTATAGAGATAGAGATATTGTACATAAGTTCTCCACAGATTTAAAAACAAAATGAAAAAGAAAGCATGGGAAGAACCAGCTAAGGTATTTTGACACAGAAAACTCTAAGAGGCCCTTCTCATAGAAAAGAAGATATTATAATCAGAGAAAAGCTAGGAAATGATTTTCTGCAGCTGAAAGGAGATAAGTCTTTAGACTGCATCCTCTGATCATCAAAGAGATTAAACTAAAAGATAAAAAGAAAATCTCATAACATGGTAAAATTTCAGATGCTCATAAATCCAGAGATTTAAAAAAAAAAAAAAATCAAACCTTCCATGGGACAAATGGAGTTTTACAAAAGAATGAGCATTAGAGGTCATCAAAACTACTCATTAGTTGCAATGGGAAGGAGAAGGTAATTAAACACACCTGAAATTGTGAAATTGAATTATTTTAAACCCTAGAATTCAACATTCAACCAAACTAGCACAGAAGTATAAGAAACAATTTTTCAGTGTATCCTTTCAGTTAACAAATACTTGCTGAGTACTTGCCTACTATGTTCTAGGCAGTCTGGGAGGTCTTGGGCACATATCTGTAAACAAAATATATAAAAATCCTGTCTTCATAGAGCTTATAGTGGGGAACAATAAATAAGTAAAATACATAGTATATTATAGTGGGGAACAGTAAATAAGTAAAATACATAGTATATTACATATTCTTTTCAATTACTCTGGCACACAATAATTTACAAGCATTACAACAAATTGAGGAGATTATAGATTTGGTTTCAGATTACCACAGTAAAGCAAATAGCACAATAAAGTGAGTCACACAAATTTCTTTTTTATTTTCCAGTGTATATAAAAGTTATGTTTACACTATACTACTGTCTGTTAAGTGTTCAATAGCATTATGTCCAAAAATCAATGTACATCCTTAATTTAAATATAACTTATTGCCAAAAAAATACTATCATCTGAGCCTTCAGTATGATTTATGACTGATCAGGGTGGTTGCTGAAGGCTGGAGTGGGGATGTGTCAAATTCTTAATGGTATCTAGCAAAATAAATTCTTTCCAGAAAGTTTTTAATTTACTTTACCCAGATCCTTCAGAGAAATTACTATTTATAGACGCTACTGCCTTACCAAATGTGTTTCCTATATAATAAGACTTGAAAGTCAATATTATTCCTTGATCCATGGGCTACAGAATGGATTTCGTCTTAGTAGGCATAAAAGCAACATTAATTGCCTGTACATTTCCATTAGTTCTCTTGGGTTATGAGGTGCATTGTCAATGAGCACCTATTTTGAATTTTTTTCTTTTTTTTCTGAGAAGTGGGTCTCGGCCAGGTGCAGTGGCTCCTGCCTGTAATCCCAGCACTTTGGGAGGCCGAGGTGGGTGGATCATTTGTGGTCAGGAGTTCAAGACCAGCCTGGCCAACATGGTGAAACCCTGTCTCTACCAAAAATACAAAAAATTAGCTGGGTGTGGTGGTGCATGCCTGTAATCCCAGCTACTTGGGAGGCTGAGGAAGGAGAATCACTTGAACCTGGGAGGCGGAGGTTGCAGTGAGCTGAGATCACACCATTGCTCTCCAGCCTGGGCAACAGAATGAGATACCATCCTTAAAAAAAAAAAAGAAGTGGGTCTCATTATTGGACTTAAAATACTCAGTAAACCATGCTGTAAACAGATGTGCTATCATCGGGGTGTTGTTATTCCACTTACAGAGCTCAGGCTGAGTAGATTTAGCATAATTCTCAAAGGCCTTAGGAATTTTGAAACAGTCAATGAACACCAGCTTCAACTTAAAGTCATCAGCTTCATTCCCTAATGAGGCAGCCAGTCCTTTCAAACTTTGAAGCCAGGGATTGACTTCTCCTCTATGCAAGTCCTGGATGGCATCTTCTAATAAAACACTCTTTCATCCACACTGAAAATCTGTTGTTTTGTGTAGTCATCTTCAACAATTACATTCACTAGATCTTCCACATAACTAGTTGCAGCTTCCGTATCATCATTTGCTGCTTCACTTTGTAAATTTATGTTATGGAGATGGCTTCTTTCCTTAAACCTCAAGAACCAGTCTCTGCCAGCTTCAAACTTTTCTTCTGTAGCCTTTTTATTTCTCTCAGTCCTTCATAGACGCGAAGAGAGTTAAGGCCTTGCTCTGGATTAGGCTTTTGCTTAAGAGAATGTTGTGGTTGGTTTGATCTTCTATCCAGACCACTCAAACTTTCTCCATATGAACAATAAGGGTGTTTTACTTTCTTATTATTCGTGTGTTCACTGAAGTGACACTTTTAATTTTCTCCAAGAACTTTTCCTTTGCATTCATAATTTGACTTAAACTGTTTGGCACAAGAGGCCTGGGTTTTAGCCTACTGTGGCTTTTGACATGCCTTCCTCACTAAGCTTCATCATTTCTAGCTTTGATTTTAAATGAGAGACATGTGACTTGAAAACTTAGGGGCCTTTGCAGCGTTATTAATTGGCTGCATTTCAGTATTGCTTTGCTGCAAATAAGAAGTCTTAAGAGGGAGAGAGATGGAGTAATTGGCTGGTTGGTGCAACAGACAGACATACTATGTTTAGCGATTAGGTTTGGTAGTCTTATGTGGGGGTGATTCATGGTGCCCCTAAATGACTATAATAGTAGCATCAAATATCACCTTAAAAAATGACAATAATGAAAATGTTTGAACATTGTGAAAATTACCAAAATGTCACACAGAGACATGAAGGGGGCACACGCTGATAGAAAAATGGCGCCAATAGATGTGCTAGTTGCAGGGTTGCCACAGACCTTCAATTTGTAAAGAAATGCAGTATCGGTGAAGCACAATAAAGCAAAGTGCAATAAAACAAGATCTGCTCATAGGCCAAAACTCAGTCTCAGAATAATGGCCATTGATTATACTTATGGATTCTGTCAGGAAATTAGAGAGGGCACATCAGGGACAGCTTGCTTTGCTCCATGACGTTTGAGGCGTCAGCAGAAGCCGGCTGGAGACTGGAGTCCTCTGAGTGCTCACTCATTCATGCCTGGAAGTTGAGGCTAGTCATCCGTTCTGACCTTAACTGGGAATTCCTACATGTGCTCTTCCTATGTGGCCTGGGCCTCTTTCCCAACATTGCTAGGGCTCAGAACATGATACTCTCCAAGTATGGCGCCTTGGTATGTTGAAAACTTTAAGCCGAGGAAAGGTGGGAAAACTGCAGAAGCAGGAAAGTCACTCTGATTTTCTCCGACCTTTCTCCCCTGGAGCGGGCCAGAAAATAGTTCTCTGAATACCTACCCTGAAAGTAGGTTCTAATACCCTGTTTGCAGAGGAATTCTGATCTATAGCCAGAGACCCAGGTGAATCTGAAAAGGCCTTGCTAAGTTTCCCCTAGTTTATTACCATTCGATCATACCTTTTTGCCCTCCAATCATACTTGTGCACAACTGGCCATGAAAATACATTTTTGCCTGAGTTTTTCAGTCTTTTCTGAAAGCTTCCATGTCACATAAAATTTATATTATATTGTTAATCTGGTTTTTGTTATGGGGTATCAGCTATAAACCTTGCAATGGGTGAGAAAATAAGTATTTTCCCCCTTACAACATCTGTCAGCCACTGTAAGTATTGTTTGCTAATAGCTCTTTCCTGCATCTCTCTATATATATCTGAAGAATTGCTCTTAGCCTACAGAAGTCACTTTATCCAAAACAGTCTGGGAAGGATGAACCCTTCTACCTACGATTTGTCGTGGCCAACTGTTGCCTTTCAGTGCTCTTTGCCTCAACATGAGAAACCCCTGTGGTGTGATTTTTACCTCAGAACTCGCCAGGAGATCAGTCTAAGTAAGGCTAGACTTTTCCTAAAATCAAACCTTTTGAATATTCTTCCTCTCTCCTAACCTATTTCTTTCATTCCCTTGTAGATTTTTCCTGAGAGCATTTCCTCCATAAACCACTTGCCCAAGAACTCCCGCCTCAAGTTCTACTTCTAAGAAACCCAACCTGAAACAATCAGGGTAAGAAGTGGCCCTTATGCAGACATTAACAAAGAGATCCTGGATTCGGTCATTAGCTACATGAAGGGCAATGAGGACTGCATCACTGAGGGAAGGTGCAGCACTGTGATGCTCTCAGAGGTTGTAACAGTGGGAATGCTAAGACATTCCCTGTGCTGAATGAGGATGTGACAGAGACAGAAGGGGATGCAATCATTGTTGCAGAGCCTTGGCCATTTGCAAAGAGGGATGATAAAAACAGGAACTTCACTCACTTTATTGTCCAGGGCTGAAGAGTCTGTGGTAAATTAGCTGAGACCTGCCTTTCCAAGTCACACTGCCCACAGGTCGAGATATTTCATTCGTTAAACAATTCAACCAGCAAATTCTGTAGCTTCCTCTCATAAGTTTAATGCAGACCTGGAGGCATTTAAAGCCACCTGTACCTACATTCTTTTTTAATCATGGTCCTTTAGTTGAGGATAATTTTCTAACATTTAAATGGAATTGCCTAATTCTGTTATTATTTTCACCAATCCCAAGCAAGTTTATTCTTGTTACACATGTATATTTTCAAGTTATTTTATTTCGTTAGAAACATGCACAAGTTTCATTTATTCCTGGCTTGTCCTTACCATTTTTGGTCATTTTTAGTTATGTTGATTGCTTATACAAATCCTTTTTGAACAGCCATTTGAACTTACACATTTGTAATTCTCTCAATTTCATTCCTATTAGAATCATTTGTGTTATGAAAGTGTCTTCTTAATCTCCTTTATTTCTTGAGCCATATTTCCTTTTAGAGTCTAACCAAGTCGCTTTTTCTCCGAATTTTCTGAAAGATTATTATGTAAAACTAGGGTGCCTGCCTAATTTTGTGAAATCTTATTTTTTATTTCACAAACTTTATGATGACAAAATGACTTTTTTTCACATTTGCCATTACTTTCATTTCACTAACTAGTTCATCATTATTGGTGAAAATTAAGTTGAAATTGTTTCTTGTTTCTCTGTTTCTTCTACTGGAGGAAAGACAATTATTATATTTGTTGGTGTGATTTGTGTGTGTGTATGTGCATGAAAGTATACACAGTTAATGTTTGGAACATCAGAACCAATAGATTATGACATAAAATTTAAAAACAGCCTTCATTTTTGGTCATAATTAGTGATATAGTTATTAATTTTAAAACAGCCTTCATTTTTAGTTATTGTTTTCTTAGAGGTGGCTGAATAAATTAGGCAAGGAACTCAACTGTGGAATTTTAATATTTTGTAGTTTTAGATAGGAAGTCAGTTGCATTATGACAAAATCATTTACATTCACTTGCATATATACAGAAAAATGAAGATTCAATCTTTGTTCTTGATATAGACATACTGATTTTCTTTATCTGAGCAGTTTTTTTAGAATTGTCAAAGTGTAACCAAAGGTAGGCTCAATTGCTTCCTGCTTGCAAAGCCTGTAACGAAGACAAGATGGAGTGAAAGAAAATGACTGTATTCCAGGGCTAGCAGTGGGGAAACAGCCAGGCTCAGAACTAAAGAAACTGCTTCAAACTTTAGGCTGGAGAGAGGAGCTTAAAAGGGAGAACTAGGAATGGGAGTTATGCAAGAGTGGTGCTGAGTACAGGGTCTGTTCATTGTCCTGGTGGTTATCAGTGTGAGCTGGTGACATCTTAAAAATAGCCTGGTTGGCCAGGCGTGGTGGCTCATGCCTGTAATCCCAGCACTTTGGCAAGCCAAGGTAGGGGGATCACGAGGTCAGGAGATCGGGACCATCCTGGCTAACACGGTGAAACCCTGTCTCTACTAAAAATACAAAAAGTTAGCCAGGCATGGTTGGGAGAGCACCTGTAGTCCCAGCTACTCAGGAGCCTGAGGCAGTAGAATGGCGTGAACCCAGGAGGCAGAGCTTGCAGTGAGCCGAGATCGCGCCACTGCACTCCAGCCTGGGAGACAGAGCGAGACTCCGTCTCAATTTAAAAAAAAAAAAAAAAAAAAGCCTGGTTATAGACTAACCAACTTGACGTAGTCTCTGTAATATTGCAGCTGGGTCTCCAAGATTATCCCAAGATTAACCACCAGAACTTCTAAATAAGCACACAGTTAGATACTATCATACAGTTAGATAAAAGTGCATGGTGAAAAGGAGAGTATGGTAAGAAAAGGAGGGATGTGTTGTTTCAAAGAAAGTATATTCCAAGGATATATTATAAGACTAAGGAGGAAAAAAAAAATGTTTCTGTAGTAAACTTCAAGGTTACACCTTGAGACTAGAGAGAAAGGAAAAAATGTTTCATGGTGCATTTTCAGGCTAAACCGTTCATTTGCAAAAGTACTATATTATATATACATTTTTTTTTGAGACAGAATCTCATTCTGTCACACAAGCTGGAGTGCAGTGGCACAATTAGAGGTCACTACAGCCTCAAATTCCTGTTCTCAGGCAATCCCTCCCTCCTCAGTCTTCCGAGTAGCTGGGACTACAGGTGAGTACCACTATCCCCAATAATTTTTAAATTTTTTGTTGAGAAAGCATCTCTCCAAGTTGCCCAGGCTGGTCTCAAATTCCTGAGCTCACGTGATCCTCCCACCTTGATCTTTCAAAGTGCCGGGATCACAGGCACGAGTCACTGTGCCCAGCCCTGTACAGTATTTTCGTAGAGGAAAACAACATTGGTTTTTTTATTACCTCAGTTTCATTAGATCTTTGGTACACCTTCCAAAGCCTGGGAACTTCTGTTGTTAGTTAGTCTCAATTTGTTTTTGAATAATGCAATACTTCCCTTGTCACATCCCTTAATTAACTAATGAAACAGAAAACAATGTGTGTTACTTTATACTATGATAGCCACCATTACGAAATCCTTGATTTGATATTGATAAACCAATATCTGTAAAATCAAGGTCAACTCTTGAGTATGCTATTGATTTGAGCAAGTATTCATTAGAAATAGGACATGTACCAAGTCTGGGTCAAGGTAGGGGTTGGACTATAGAGGTGCATAGGACAAAGTCACTCTTCTTCAGCAACTAAGTTCAAGTAGGAATGAGATATGATTCACATATGATTTACAGGTACAGTCATATACTCAACTAATTAGAAGGCACTTACAAAATGTTCAATCAGGGAGATAAGGAACCATGATGGTGCACAAATGGAAACACTGTATGTTCATATTTACTCAACATCAAGGTATAGAGCCTTTTTCTTTTAAAAAAAAAAATAGATACACAGAAAAAGGAAGCCTCAAGGGACTCTCATCACCTCTCATAGGAGTGGTCTACATACCCTCACCCCTCCACACCCTCACCCCTCACCCACTTACAGTTTTCTCAGCTTCTTCATCCATCCCCTTCCTGGAACATTGTCTTTGCCCGTAATATTGGTAGAGAGGAAGTCTTTCTGAAGAGCTCTGAGGGAAATAGTGGCAGAGAAGCAGACATCAACATTTATTGAGTGCCTGCTGCAGACTGTGGGAATAGGCACTGTGTTTAGTGAAGGAACTGGAGGACCCACATCTACAAGGATGTCAGGACATGGTAATTCGTACAGTAGCACTGAATAAAACCAGAAGAACCCCAAATAGAGACTGTATGGGTCCTACAAGAAAAAGTCCTGGGATCTGAACTCTGGACTCTAGCTGCAAATGCAAACTGGAAAATATGTGCTGAGACACATATTGATATTGAAAATCATTAGAGAAGGCAAAGCTAAATTAATCATGCTTGGCACAACTGCCACGCCTCAGGATGATTAAAAGGAGTGCTATGGGTCAGGCGCGGTGGCTCATGCCTGAAATCCGAGCACTTTGGGAGGCCGAGGCGGACAGATCACCTGAGGTCAGGAGTTCGAGACTAGCCTGACCAACATGGTGAAACCCCGTCTTTACTAAAAATACAAAATTAACTGGGTGCGGTGATGCATGTCTGTAATCCCAGCTACTCGGGAGGCTAAGGCAGGAAAATCTCTTGAACCTGAGAAGCAGAGATGGCAGTGAGCTGAGATCACATCATTGTACATTTTACTCCAGCCTGGGCAACAAAAGCGAAACTCCGTCAAAAAAAAAAAAAGAGAGAAAGAAAAAAAGAGAGAGAGAGAAAGAAAGACAGACAGACAGACAGACAGACAGAAAGAGAGAGAGAAAGAAAGAAAGAAAGGAAGGAAGGAAGGAAGGAAGGAAGGAAGGAAGGAAGGAAGGAAGGAAGGAAGGAAGGAAGGAAGGAAAGAAGGAAAGAAGGAAAGAAGGAAAGAAGGAAAGAAGGAAAGGAAAGAAGGAAGGAAGGAAGGAAGGAAGGAAGGAAGGAAGGAAGGAAGGAGTACTATGGTCTGTTGGCTAAGATCAGTGAGTACCATGAATGATAATGGAAGCCATGCTGAATTGGGCACAGCTGTGGAAAGTACTACAGCATGTGTACTCTGGATCTCATTGATCCAGGTATGTACACCTCCTTGGGCAACTTACAAGGTCTGGTTGGAATCCAGTTGCTCTAGGATGTGAGATATATACAGAAGCACAGAGCTGTAGTGGACAGTGGAGCAGAAGTAAGTGTGCAAAGTGTATGTCCTATACTTCATGAGCTTTCTTGTCTCATAATGAACACACTGCTAAAAACTATTCAATAAAAGAATCTACAGATGACTTATAAAACATGAAAAGATGCATATTCTCACTCCTAATAAGAAAAAAGTAAATTAAAACTAGACTGCGGTACTATTTTGCACCTGTTGGACCGGCCAAAGAAAGTTCAAGGAAAGACAGTAAACAGTGTAAAGAAACGGGCATTCTTAGACACTGCTTATAGAAAAATAAATTTATATAATTTTTATGGAGTGCAGTTTGGTGATATCTATGAACATTAAGCATATTAAAAGGACATTTCCTCCATGCAACACTTCTAGAATTTTTATCCACTCAATCTCCATGCAAGTGCGTAGGAAGTTATCCCTTGCCACAATGCTTTCATGAGCACCCTAACACCTAACAACCACCAATGCAAGGTTAATAAAATAAATTATGCCATATTATACATTGGGATACTATACAGTTCTAAAAAAGGAGTACGGTACTGACATAAGACAATCTACTGACATAGGAAAATCTGTTACACACATTTCATAGAACAATGTATATGTTATCTTTTCTGTAAAAATGAAGAAAATAAAAACAAATATTCACACTTACACATATATGAATAAAGAAATCCTAGAGAGATACATATCAAATTAGTAAGTGGTTAGATTAGGTGTGGGAGTTTTTTTGGTGAGGGGGTTGGGTTGTTTTGTTTATTTTTGTTTTCAAAGAGACAGAACTCAACTGATGGGAAAGAGGAACTTTCATTGTACAGTTTTTAAGATATTTGAACGTGTGAGTATATTACTTACATAAAGAATTAAGCAAATGGATTTTTTTAAGTTACAAGTATCTATACCATGTAGTGGACTAGAAGCAAAATTGAAACATGAGGTTGCATGGTTCCTTCTGACATTTGTCAAACCTGGCTATCAGGGAAAAAGTATCATTTTTTCAGGAGGCATCTGTGTTCCTCAATCTCATCTTGACAAATTATTAAAAGATAAGTATTTTGTCCAAATCTGTTCCAGGTGAAAAATTCCACATGATTTTATAAGGTTTGCATAATGTTATCATCCTTCTTTTTATCATAGTGATTTTAGTAATTTTTAGTTAGCTTGTGCTGGTGTGTATGATGGAGAGGAGGCAAGCCCCAAATTGGAGCTTAGTCCAGGAGGGTTCCTGGCCTTGCTCAGAAAGGAATTCAAGAGTGAGCTGGCATTAGAAGGAAACTGCTTTACTGAGGTAACAGTGTTACAGCTCTGTGACTGCTCCTGCAGAGCAGGGCTACCCTATCGGTGGTGTTTGCAGAGTAGCAGCTCAGGCATTCTGTAGTCATATTTGTACTCACTTTTAATTTCGTGCAAACTGAGGGGCAGCTTATGCAGAAATTTCTAGAAAAGGGTGGTAACTTCCAGGTCTTTGAGTCATTTCCATAAAAAGGGATGGTAACTTCTGGGTATTGCCATGGCAATGGCAAACTGACATGGCACACTGCTGGGCATGTCTTATGGAGAGGTGCTTCTGCCCCTTTCCTGTTTTTTTTTTTTTTTTTTTTTAGCTATTCCTATATTTGGTCCAGTGACTGAGCCCCACCTCTGCAGTTGAGTCCTGCCTCCTACCTCATTTACTGTGCATGCAAAAGTATTCAGTCACTTACAGTCATAAGCCTGAGCAAAACAATTTGACATCTACCTGAAAATGTCCAATAAAATGGATACACAAATGTGGAATTATAGGAAAAGCTTTGAGTAGAAATATATATTTGAGATTCATCAATGTTAAAATGGTACTTAATTCATGCAATTGGATTAAATCACTGTCTGAACCTGGATTCCCTCTGAAAAGACCCTGAAACCAGGACTTATTGGCAAGTAGTTTATTTAAGAGGTAGTTCTAGGAAAAAGGATAAAAGACTATGAAGAACAAATGAGGGAAGGAAAAAGAGCCAATGCAATCATATATTATCAAGTTGATCACTGACTCGGGCAATAGGAGCTTGATTCCACTAGAACCTTCTGAAAACCATTTGAAATGTTTCACAGTGTTGTCTCATTTGAGGACTGACCAGGAGAAAGGTTTTTCTATTGGCTCCAATGATTGAGGAGTCACCCACAGGGCTTAACTCACCAGGACTTCCAGGCTGAGCCCTAGCACCTAATAGGCAGGTGCCACCCCCAGGTTAGGAGAAGCCTCAGGCAGAGAGTATAAAGGAGGTGAGAGCTGCAGCCTGAAGGGAGTAGAAGCCCACACATGGACCTCTTTGCCATAGTCCTGGCTGGAATTATAAATAAGGCCGGGAGGAAGTAAAGCAGACCACACAGGACCTCTATGAAACAAGAGGTTTGAGTATCGACCCTGGAGCACACTCGTGTTTAGATGTTGAGGAAATAATAAATACCCAGCAAAGGAGACAGTGGAGCAGCTGTAGCTGTAGAAGGAAAACTGTTCCCTATTGTGTGCCAGGCCAGGCTGTGAAGGTCTTTTAAAATGGACAAAAGAACTATTGTGTTGGAAAATGAAACTGTTATATCTATTGGAGCAGGGTACGATGTGATGAATATTATGCCAGAAAAAAAAATCTGATCTAATTTGGAGTGCTTTAACAAATGTCTTATCATCAATTCAAATCTGAATTGATGTTTACAACAGTGGACATGGGTATATATCTAAGGTTAGACTTCGTGCTGATTTTTTAATTGTGAATTTTTGTCATTTGATTATCTCTAACCTTCAGAAAAAGGGAGTGTTCGGTTGATCATTTGCTTTGTTAAAGTAATGCAAATGATAATATCTATGGCACACAACCAAAATTGTTGGCTTTTTCTACTTTGTGTTATTGTTAGAATGCCTGTTCTCTCTCTATTTATCTACTATGTACATAAGTTCCAGCGCATCATAGTTTTGAGAACCACATGTGAATATTCCTTAAAAATAGGGAGTAAAGTGGAAGGGCTCATAAAGAATATACAGAGTCCAGCAGCATTCATGCAGCTGCTTTGCAGTGGTTTGGCTACGGTTTGTTCATTCCCACCAAAGCTCATGTTGAAATTTGATCCCTAATGTAGCAGTGTTGGAAGGTATAGAAGTGTGGTGTGAATGAAGAGACTGGATCCCTCATAAACAGATTAACGTCCTCTTGCTCCTTTCCACTGAGGTGAGTGAGTTCTAGTGGATTAGTTGTTGTTAAAAAGAATCTGGCTTCCTCAATTTTACTCTCTTCCTTTCTTCCTCACCATGTGATCTTTTTGCACACACTAGCTCCCTTTGTGCTGTCCACCATAAGTGGAAGCAACCTGAGGCCCTGACCAAATGCAGATGCCCAATCTTGAACTCTGCAGCCACCAGAACCATGAGCTAAATAAATCTCCTTTCCTTATAAATTATTCAGTTTCAGCTATTTTGTTATAGCAACATAAAACAGACTAAGACAAATTCCACCTTTTAAAAAAATCTAAGAAAAAACTTTACAAAAAGTATACAGATACTTTGTAAAAAAAAAGTTATTAAACTACTGAGGAACACAAAAACAATGAAATGAAAATGGAACGCTACCTTGTTTTAAGTAGTTTTATCAGGCAGGATCCTGACATGAATCAGAAGTCACATTTAAAGAGCTAATTCAAAGGACCAAGTGTGGCCTTAATTAGAACAAATCAGGAAGAGGAAGGACCCAGGGTTAGCAAGAATGGGAGCCATCACCTCCCATAGGTCTGAAGGATCAAGAGGAAGAATCAGTTACTCATCTGAAGTTGCATTAAATAGCAGGAGGGGGCTGCACAAGGAGGGCTAAGGGATATAGTCACTGTCACATGATGGCCTACAGGAGAGAAAAGGAGGAGATAAGTAAAGTAGATGTCATTTTTTCCTTGCCCCCTAATGTCCTACCAGCATCTTACATTGCCTACACCCATTTGAAATAGTCTATACCAATTGATATGCTTCATAAAAGTCAGCCTCCCAGGGAATATAACAAGGTAGAGAAGAAGAGAGATTGGCTCTGGAGAGGCAAATGGGAACTATCCTGAACAAAGACTAATTTATTTAAATGTTATAAATTGACCACAAACTGACCTCTAAATGTAATACAAAGATTCAAATGGATGGATATTTTAACTTGGAAAGTAAATGATCCTAAAGTAAATCTACAATAACAAACATAAATCATGTGCAGCTTGGATAATTCTAAAATGAATGAGTAATGAAGCACAAAAGCTATTTACTCTACAGATACATGCTATTATGTTGCTAAATAATAAAATTAATTTGTTGCTAATGGAAAAGTAGAAAGATTATTTATTGACATAGACAGTCCAATGATAAATCCAAGTATATATTGAAACAATGGCATTTAAATACATGAAAAAATAATTAAAAAGTCACTACAAAAACTGGACATAATCATGCAGAAAAATAAAGATTTTTATGTTATGCTTTATGTAAAAATAGATTATAGATGGATTAAAGATAAAAATATATTAGAAAAATATAAATTTATGAAAAATGTATGCTATGATAAGTAAATATCAGGTAATATAAATAAACTGTACAGAAATTTTGGCATGGGGAAGAAATTATTCTGTGTCTCATCTAACCCAGCCCAGCATCTTGTACTCAGCACCTCTCTGGCTATATTACATGTCCTCAGTAATCAGCTAGTTAACAAACATACCAAAATCAGAACGCATAAAAGCAAAAAATTGATAGAACTCACCAGAAAAGAAATGTGTATTCATTAGAGTCAAAATGAACAAAAATGTGGCAAAATGCAAATTAATAAATGCAAAGTAATAATTGCAATATATTTGCAATTTCTCATAGAAGCAATCTAGGTCCCCTCCAACGGTGAATTGGGCAATGTATAGAAATGCCTTAGAGATCATTAGAGAAAGGTAAATAACTCAATAAGAAAATTGACAAAATAAATGAACAAATAACACAATGATAGGAAAACATAACTAATGAAAAGGTAAATTTACAAGTTTAACACTATTAGAAATAAAAGAAAAACAAGTTGTCTATACAATGCCTTTTTAGTATTAGCCTAACATTGATAAAAATTGAAGATTGAAAATTAGTGTCAATTGTATGGTAAGCATAGGTGAAGGTAAGGGAAAATCTCTCACATAGCTGGCCAAAATGTATCATGTTTAGGTTTTAATAAGGTAATCTGGCAATTTATTCTAATAATTATAATTATAAATGATTTATAATTTTAAATAGGTATAAAATAGTTATAAACAAAATATTGATCATATATATGAGATTAAATATATATTAATGCCACATATATGGCATTAAATAGACTATCTGTATAATGTATTTATATACAACAATTAAAGATAAAATAATAGAAGCAGATTTATTTCACAGAAAACTGTTCATGAAATTTGTCAACTGAAAAAGCAAATGAACAAAACAACATCACTTCAGGTCATAAAGCAAATCAGACACTTTAATATTTTTGGTATGAACTACCTTTTAACTGAATAAGCATAGTAATATTATTTTAAGTGCATTGCTGAAATCCCAAGGATGTCAAGTATTGAAAAAGAAATGCATTAAGGTTGAAAGTATGTGGTAAGCCCTGCTCGTCAGTGATGCCTCCTGGAGTTGTGGAATGCCTGCAAGCTGTGGCCATGCACTGTGGCACTGGAGGTAACTATATAGAGTGGGTCTGAACCTGGACTAGGACTTTAGCTCTCTGTGAGCTAAGATAATTTGATAAATAAAGCTAGTTTTAAAATTGTTGGTAAAATGAAATAGTCTCCAGAATTGTCACTATTAAATATAATACAGAGATTTTTCCCTGGGTCAGACAGGCTTATGCTGTCTGTTACTTATTTTAAGGTCATAAAACTGCTGCTTCTGTACCTGTGCCATAGTTGCAAAATTCTTTTCAGTAATTTAAAATCTTAAAGTCATGTTATGTTAAATTAAGTAATAAAAAATCATAAAATGTGTAAGTCATTTCTGAGCAAGTTAAAACACTGAAAAATTAATTATTAAATATAAATTTAAGTTTACATACTTTGGTATCTTGTTTTTGTATGATATAGAAAAACTAAATATATGTAGATCTATTAACAAACAAAACACTGAAAAAACATCTTTCTAAAAAACTTGGTTTATCTATAAATACTTGCTTGATTTGTCTGTGAGCTACAGTTGTAATGGACCAGATCCTGCGCTCCCCTGAAGCACTGCACACATCTTACTATGAGCTTATGTCTTTGGTTTTGAACCTCTGGCTTCCAGAAGATGGACAAATGGCCATGGTGAGACCTGAGGACATATGTGTGTCCATAGTGCATGGGCTACCAGCACCAAGGCAGAGCCAAGACCAATGTGGCCCTGTCTTCCCTGGCCCAACATCACCTCCTGGCCATGCTGGGAGGGGTTGGATACTCCAAGAATTCCTCTTCACAGCTCTGTCTTCTGTCCTGAACTCCAAACCTAGTGTGTAAATTCAGGGCCCTGACAGATTCTACCCTTCACAGCCATCCTGGGTGCCACATGTATACTCAAGACCTAGGATGACTGAAGAAGACATTAGGGAGGGTACCTGTGTCATAGTTGCAAAATTCTTTTCAGTAATTTAAAATCTTAAAGTCATGTTATGTTAAATTAAGTAATAAAAAAATCATAAAATGTGTGAGTCATTTCTGAGTAAGTTAAAATGCTGAAAAATTATTAAATATAAATTTAAGTTTACATACTTTGGCATCTTGTTTTTGTATGATATAGAAAAACTAAATATATGAAGATCTGTTAACAAACAAAAACATTGGAAAAACGTCTTTCTAAAAAAATTGGTTTATCTACAAATACTGATATAAAACAGTTCAAATTACTTACTTCCTAGGTTTTTCACTGTAAGTTAGAGTTACTAACAGTTAAAACTGCAGTTAATATTAATTGCAGTTAATAAGTCATTAAAACTACTAGAAAAAATCTGTGTACAGAGTATAAAAAAAGATGTGGTTTTTTTTACAAAGAAGTGTATACAAAACACAAGAAAGTGGTTTTTGTTAACAGAAAAGTAATTTTGTCTATTTTAGAAGTTTTATGAGTTGTTACTAAATGAAGGAAAAAATATAGAAAATGCTAAATGGGGACAGGTGTAGTGGCTCACACCTAAAACCAGCACTTTTGGAGGCTGAGGTGGAGGGATAACTTGAGGTCAGAAGTTCGAGACCAGCCTGGGTAACATGGCAAAATCCTGTCTCTACTAAAAATACAAAATACAAAAATTAGCTAGGCATGGTAGTGCATGCCTGTAATCCCAGCTACCTGTAATCCCAGCACTTGGGGAGGCCAAGGTGGGGGGATCACGAGGTCAGGAGATCAAGACCACGGTGAAACCCTGTCTCTACTAAAAATACAAAAAAATTAGTTGGGTGCGGTGGTGGGCGCCTGTATTCCCAGCTACTCAGTGGGCTGAGGCAGGAGAATGGCGTGAACCTGGGAGTTGGAGCTTGCAGTGAGCAAGATCATGCCACTGCACTCCAGCCTGGATGACAGAGTGTGACTCTGTCTCAAAAAAATAAATAAATAAATAAACAAAATTTAGCAAGACATGGTGTCCTTTGTATACCCAAGAGTCAAAGCCCTGTATCTCCATGTCACAAGTACTTTAAGGGCACATACAGAGAGATACACAGATGTAATGACCTTAATTTTAAAAAAATTAATCTCATTTTTTGAAGCAAACCAAGACTTAATATGATAACATGATCATATAAAAGTTTTTGGGGTTTTTTGTGGCTGTTATAAATTCTCTTATTGTGACTCACACAGACTGTTCATGACATGCTTGGACTCCCTGGTTTGTCCTGAACATCCTTCTTTCTTAAACAGCCATTTTACTCTAGGACTAAATTTATCATACAAGATTCTTTCTCATATGAAATTACTTCTCTTTAACCTTTCTTATAAAAATAAAATTAAATTAAAAACTTGTTTATTTTTATAACTTTCTCTCTATCTCTCTTGTTTCCTGGTTCCTTTTACCTTGTTTTATACATGACCTTTAAATACGCTTTGAATTAGACAAAAATTGTTCATCTTCTTTAAAAGGACAAACTTTTTTTTAAAGAAAGAATGTTTTCCTGCAAATATATTTTTATTGGAAAAATATCCACCTAATGAAATATCTATCATTTAATTTAACATAACTTTAGATTCCAAATTATGACAAGTTTGTTTACAGGTATTTATTCCATTACATTTACCTAATTATTTTATTTTAATTGTTTACCTAGATTATTTATGAAAACTGAAATAGTCGTCATCTAAAGTTACGGAACCACCATTGCAAAATTATAGCTGAGACAATGAAAAATATTCTACCTAACTGACTCCATTTTGCCTTTAACCTCCAAGTTGTCCTGGTTTATTCCTGGGCATAGGCCAGACTAACTTTGGGAGGAACTTAGTTTATAGTTTAGCTTCGAAACAAAGATGATAACAAACCACACTGCCTGTGGACTAGGTCACCTAAAGTCACAAGATTAGAAGTTATGGTAATCTTACTAAATTAAAAATCTAGCTATTTTTATTAAATCAATATCAGTGTCTTATTTATTAAAGATTACACAAGTAAAGATCATTCTGTTTTGGGCTAGGCTTATAGTTTGTAACCCCTTTGCCAAATTTTGACACCTTATAGTATTTGACAGGGATAAGTACAAAATTGCTTGATTGATAAATGCAACCAAAAACGTATGCTGGAAATTTTTTTTTTTTTTTTGAGATGGAGTCTCCCTCTGTCATCCAGGCTGGAGTGCAGTGGTGCAATCTCAGCTCACTGCAAGCTCCGCCTCCTGGATTCACACCATTCTCCTGCTGCAGCCTCCCAAGTGACTGGCACTACAGGTGCCCACCACCACTCCCAGCTAATTTTTTGTATTTTTATTAAAGACTTGATTTCACCATGTTAGCCGGGATGGTCTCGATCTCCCAACCTTGTGATCCACCCATCTTGGCCTCCCAAAGTGCTGGGATTACAGGCATGAGCCACTGTACCCGGCCACTGGAAATTCTTAAGACATTTCTAATATTATTTTACCAATAATTTAAAAGCTAACTTATTTATTAAAGATTTTACTTATGTTACATAAACTTGAAATAGCATTTGAGTAGTCTTTTCTTTTTTCCTAATAAATTACTTGATTCAAGTACTTTTATTTTCTTAAGCCAATTAATTTGAGCTCTTTTATATATTTTTAATAGTGAAATATTGTGTACAGAACACATAAATGCTTAGACAAATTAAGCATACCGATAGAAATACTTAAAGATTCCTAAGACTTCTTTTTTTGCCTATCTTAGACCTGCAAACTCTTGGTAACCAGTTTTACCACTCTAGCCATTGTCAGCTAAATAGCCCTAACTCTGCATATTGAAGGAAACAATCCAATCAAATAGTAAAATTTATATCTCAAGGTACAGAGAGAAAAAGTCTGGTGGTGCTGGAGGGAGATTAAACATGGATGCCAAATCAAACTTAAAATTATAGAATCTATCATAGGATTGTATCAAGAGATCAATTTTTTTTAGATAGGGACTACCTATCTATTAACTGGATTTCTGAACTCTGTGCAGAGCCCACACTGAATCCTGGGTCTCCAAAAAGGGAGAATTATTATGAGGCTAGACTACGTAATATTTTTACAGCACACTTAAAAATTTTTTTTTGAAACAAAGACATTTCTAAGTGTCTAAACTACATTCCTCCTTAAAAACCCAAGAGTACCTTTGTTGCAATAACTATTTTAGTCAAAACAAACCAAGTAACACAATACAAAAGTAAGTAATTTAAGAACTGAGACAAACTTTTCTGTTTACACTCTTGGGATTCCATAAGGAAAAACAGAGGTTTCTCCCCCAAAGGGAGTCTGGCGCCTTCTCCTTTTTTTTTTTTTTTTTTTAAACGAAACCCCAGGCCACTATAAACTGTTTTAGGTCCCTCATGCAGCATAGGGTGCAAGAGAAAGGAGAGACAACAGAAGTAAATGAAGAAAACATAGTTCAGTCAGCAGAGAAGAAAAAAACTTTTGCTCAAAAACAGACAAGGTTCTAGGATAAAAACAAAAGTAAAAATACGAAGGCCTTTTAAATACAAGCACACACACATGCACACATTCACACATACACGTCTTGGATATTACCTTTTAATGAAGTTGACTTTTAACCATTGAGCTGCTTTAAAAAAATCTTAAATCTCATTACCATATTTCAGCTAGGACAAATTGCTGCTATTTCGGAATTACAGCCATTGCTCTTTCATTTGGCCTGGTTAGCAAAAAGGTGGCCTTGTTATGTAAATAAAGCCCCTTTAGTAGTCAAAATCAAAAATCTTTCCTTTTCTTTTTTTCCCCTTTTGCTGACTGTTTTTCTTCCCCAACCATACCATGTTTTGTTGTTGTTGTTTTTGTGGGAATTTAGCCACTTCAGAGGCCTTGTTCCCCATAATTTGGAACTTTTTTTTGGATTTGATCAAGTCGGATAGAGTTGGTCAAACCCAATGGAAAAAAGACTGAAACAACAACAAAAAGAGAAACAAACAACAACAACAAAAAAGTTAAGCAAAACAAATCATCACACAACTTATACGATTATTGAGTGCTCTAATGATAAGGATAAATTAAGAGGAGCTGGTTGTTAATTCTAACTTTAGCCAAACAAATCCCAATTCAGTTACATCCATAGGGATGGGTCTCAGGTTGAAGACTTGCTCTCTGCCATCCTAGAAGTAGGAAAAAAAAAAAATCATCTTCCCTATTGGAATCGAGCTCAAACTCCATCAAGGAGTTACCTGCTTTACATCGTCATGTAAGCAGGAAAAACTTGCCTTTCTTGTGTTGGAAGCAAATAAAACTCCAAAGAAGGAGTTGTACAACAAAATAAACTTTAGATCTCGACCAAATTTTGGGAGCTCAGGGATTCTCTGGAAGGGGTGCTTCCAGGCTTCAGCAAATTGTCCTATTGGTTTGAGCTGTAAATATAGCTCAAGCTGGTTCCAAGCACCGACAGGAAATTTGTCAAAGGTCAGGGCACCTCCACTGAGAATCCCTTGGTGGTTACCAAAATGTGGACCCACAAAATCTGAGACAGGTGTCAGTTAATTTAGAAAGTTTATTTTGCCAAGGTTGAGGATGCATACCCGTGACACAGCCTCAGGAGGTCCTGATGATATGTGCCCAAGGTGGTCAGAGAACAGTTTGGTTTTATACATTTTAGAGAGACGTGTAACATCAATTAACATATGTAAGGTGAACACTGGTTTAGTCTGGAAAGGCAGGACAACTGGAAGAGGGACGGGGGCTTCCAAGTCATAGGTAAATAAAGGACAAATGATTACGTTATTTTGAGTTTCTGATTCGCCTCTCCAAAGGAGGCAATCAGATATGTGTTTATCTATTTATCTCAGTGAACAAAGGGGTGACTTTGAATGAAATGGGAGGCAGGTTTGCCCTAAGCAGTTCCCAAGCCAGACTTTCCCCTTTAGCTTAGTGATTTGGGGACCCTAAGATATTTTCCTTTCACATTTGCATAGTTTACTATGTCATTCATATTTCCATTACAATGCTTTATTACTAAATAAACTTTTTTTTTTTTTTTTTTTTTTACTTTAGAGAGCCTTTCTCTGTTATTTAGGTTGACCACAGTGACCTGTGATCCCATTTTGATTAAGTGTTTTAAACTTTTGTTATATTTGACGGCTTCTTGAAATCAAATTTCAAATTCTAAAATTAAGTTTCTTTGTCCTCTCACTTGGGATGTTCCAAAGGACCCATGAAGAATACAAAAGAGAGATAATAAATAGGCTTATTCGATGTGTTAAATTAGATGGGAAGCACTGTCAAATAAGAAATGACGTTTGACCTTCTTTGAGCTATTTTTTTATGGATATATTATTAAAATGTGCTCCAAAATTGAGTAAGAGTCCTAAAGTTCTGAAATGTCTTATACATTACCCATCATAATTATGATTTTTATGTAAAATTATTGTAGTCCACAGAAATAACTAAATTTTCTTGTCAATTGAATCTTTAACCACGATCATTTTAAATCTCGCTCACAGTTAATTACTTAATTCTGATGCATTCTCAGAAAGCTCTTTAAAAGCAAGTAAAATCCTAAAGTGTTATGCCTTCAAGCACTCTTGAATACAGGTTTCTAATAATTTTAGGATCATATTATTTGCACTGTGTAAAATTCCCAGAACTCTAAGGAACAGCCTGACTGATTTATAAAACTGCTAACTCAAGAAGGACAAGAGTTAATTGAATACCAAGAAAATACTATGCCAGATATTCATGCTAAATCAGCCAGTATAGAAATATAAAGATATGTAATTTGAATGGTCCAACCAAATTACCGATGATAACCCACTTAATATACGTCTGAGTTGGAAAAGCAAAATTGATATTTAAGAAAATATAAATCGAGTGTTAAGCATGGACTCACAGAGTGCCTGGATGGCTATCTGGTCCTTCCTGAGTCTTTAAATATTCCGTTATTTAAAACTCTGCACTTCGTGACTCATCATAGAAGAGATAAAATTCTCTCTCTCTCTCTCTGTGTGTGTGTGTGGGGGGGGGGGGGGTGACTGTTCTAAATTGCTAAAATGGTTTATTACCAATGTTTGGTTTGTCAAACCCATAACACTGGGAAGATAGTCAACATTTTAGGTACATTTCTGCTAACTGGGTAGACCATTTGAACATTTACATAGGAATTTAATTCCATTGCCACTTTTAATGCATGTTTTCTGGTTGTATAAAAGCTTTCCCATGAAAGAACACCAATGTTGTAACAGTAGATAAAAGGTTACTAGAAAATGTGTTTCTCTCATGAAGCATTTCTGGAGAAATATCCAGCAATAGAGGTACTTGCTCCAGTGGATAAATTATAATACATTTAAATAAGGTATTACAGGCACAGTAGCGTTAAAGCTAACTGAAATGATAGTATTGCCTTGATTAGAGATATTAAATATTGATGGCAATCAGATCCACTTTCAGTGTAAAATATAAGTTAACTTTTTTGTGAATAGTAACTGGAAGGTTTGTGACACTAATGATTGCACCTCATGTATCTTTCCCTCCTGAATTCTGATATGACTAAATGCTGAAAGGCTTTAATTCATTATGCCAAAGTGTATTTTCACTAAGTAAAGGAAGCTTTTCTTGATCCACCAACTGAGGACAATCAAACCTTTCATAATCTAGAAACCAGATTTCTGAAAATGTCATCAGAGAAAGACTTCCATTGCCACCCACACAGCAACAGAAGTTGGGAAACTCGAACCTTGAGTCTGTAATCTCACAACTCAGAAGGGCTCCTTCAGAATCATGGTAGAATTGTACACCCATTGGAGACCTCAACGTAAAACTAAGCAAAGTTTCTCCCCAAAAGTAGATGGCATCCTAGATGTGGACAGCCTCCCTAAGATCACAGATCAAGGCTACTCTGATGTTATGATACTGTTACCTCTTGTATTTTTTTTTTCTTGGCCTGTGCCTCTATGACCAATAGAACTGGAAAAGGGAGCTTGTGTGGACCCACGGGGTATACATTGGTTTGTCAAGGATTTTGCAACCAATCTTATACATGAGCAATCTTACGGCTTGATGGATGGAAGATGAAGAGCCAATGTGGGCTAAAAATGTTGATGGTATTTTTGTTGCTCAGTAACCAGTCAGGAGTAGAATACTGACTCACTCCTTTTAACACACATCATAGGTAAAGGGAACATTGTCCAGCGGCCTTCATGCTTCTGAGTTGGCATAATTTGTTAGGTCTCTTTTTCTATGGTTTGGATTAAATGAGGCAATGATTAGAAAATTTTCCCTCATATTAAGTTCTATAGCAAATTCTACTGCAAAGGCTATGGTCACACAGCATACTTCTTTAAATTCTTTCACTAAAGTTGTGCTAAATAATAGAATTTATCTAGATTACTGACTGAATAGGGAAGAATCTGTGCAGTTACTGACACTTCTTGCTGCATATGGATGAATATGCAGAGTATTATAGAGAGTCAATTATAGGGATTAACAAACAGGTTGCTTGCTTCTTGGTTAAAATGATTAGATTCTTCATCTGGTTCATCCTTTGATGTATTTAATTTGAGTTGATATTGTTCTTTGGGAGCCCGGCTAAGGAGTGTATTTCAAATTGTTGTGTTATCCTCCTGATAGATAGTCATAATAGTCTCCCTGGTGTACTGTATTCTCTCAAAATCTTTGAATGTTTACAGGCAGCCATCCATAGAATGGTCTCTCTTTGACTGGAATGACAAAAATAAGTAAAGAAATATATAACCATGAGGACACCATAACCTGGGAATGACATGCTGAGACGGGAAACTTGAAATGATCACAACTAGAAGTAGCCCCAAGATTTCGACACAGCTTTACCTAGGTGAAACCCGATCACAAGAGTGGGGAGTTGTTACACAAAATTATGGGAAGCCATTGTTCTGGACTGAGCTCCTGAACTAGACCCCTGAACAGACCAGACCAAACCAAAATAGAATCATTCATGCTAAATTGACTTAAGCAAACTGAAACTTTAAAAAAGCAGAGAGAGCCCAGCATTTCTGTCTCCTGAAAACAGGAGATCACAGCATAAGGAAGTCCCCGCCCCCGCTCTAACCTTTACAAGAAAAGTAGCTTGAAGTAACCAATCATTTTTTAAATTGTTCTGTTTTCTTGTTCCCATCATACAAAATCCATTCATCTGCTATTTCCCAGTGGAATTTGAGATTAAATAAGTTCATTTACCATGGTGATGGAGTGATGTCAATGCCTAAAGTTTTTGTCAATATCTCAAAATTGAGAGGTTGACCAAAAGAGGAGTATGGTTAAATTGGATTGAGTCTAAGGCTGCCTCCTTAAATATTTAAAGTTTGGTCTAAAGGTTTCTCCACATATAGTGAATAGT
The DNA here is from genome assembly GCF_037993035.2 of Macaca fascicularis. NCBI lineage: Eukaryota > Metazoa > Chordata > Mammalia > Primates > Cercopithecidae > Macaca > Macaca fascicularis. The sequence goes on from NC_088378.1 coordinate 62,172,492, forward strand.
TAGTTACACATCCACTAACTGGATGTATAAACATACTGTGACCTTTTCTTGTATTGATCACAGAGTTTTGGCCGATCACAGCTGCCCAACTGTTCAAACTTTGGCCAAATAAGGCAATGCCAAGCTGTAAAAAAAATCCATCTATTTCTGTACTTCACTTCTGTCCTCTGTATGTCACTTTCCTCCTTCTGTCCAGGAATGTTATCTGACCATGGGGCAGACTTAAAGTCACTCTGAACTTATTGTGGTTCTGGGGGCTGCCTTATTCTTAAATCATTCTTTGCTCAATTAAACTCTGTTAAATGTAATTTGTTTAAAGATTATTTTTTAACACATTATAGGAGTTCTTGTGTTTCCGAAGCATTTTAATTGTTAAAAAACAGTTTTCAATTATTTAAATGTATGTGAGATTTATTAATTGGGTTAAAGTCATAATAGGAGAGATAAGCCATTAGACTGGATCCTGTGTTTCTACATAACAGGGACACCTTCAAATATAATAAAAATTAGAGAGACAAGAATCAGGGGAAATTGCAGATGAAAAGAATCTGAGTTGAAATACTATTTATTGCTCCACAAAACTTGAATTCATTTGCTATCGATCCACTTACAGTGATTGACTCTGAGGTAAAATACACGTATTTAATTTGATGAGTGGAAATTTAGCAAAATTTCTCTGGAAAAAATGGCTTACGAGAAAGAGCCGTTTTGATAAGCCTTTTTTTCTTATGCTGATACCTGTCATTTCTCTTCAAAACCACTCTACGCTTGAACAATGATCATAAGATAAACTTTCATATGTAACTTATATTCAGTCTCCATGCTATCCGTCCAACCTTCATTTATAAAAATGGTTCTGCATTTTTGTACACCTTCATAAAATGCAAGAGTCAGTGCTGAGAAGGACTTCAGGCTAACACACATACTATAGCAACTTTCAAATGGGAAACCAAAAATATAATTTATTTTTATGGCATGACTCAACAGCATTAAACAGCCTACAGATAAACTGCAGATAAAAAGTACATAAAAGTGTATATCCAACACTTTTTCATCTAAAACTTTCAAGTACACTCAAATATTTATATATAATCAGAATGCATTAATGTTTATTTGACAATATGTATCCATGGCCACAAAAGTCATAGTCACTACAAGTGTCTATATCAACATGTAGGAGTTTGCTGAAAAATACCTATGAGAATATAAAAATCTCAATTATCTGAAAATGTTTCTGCTAATAGTGAAAAAAAGCTAAAAGTTCCGGGAAAAAAATATAACAAAAAACCCTTAAATTTGTAGCTGAGTTGCAAGAAAATTGGGAATAGCTCCAGGGACAAAAATTGTGGAAGAATTGGAAGCCTCAATAGCAAACCAAGGGGCTGATGCTGTTGATTCCAAAGTGGGAGCTGGTCTTAGTAAGTGAAGAAATTGGATTTTAATGCCTATACAAGAAAAGGAGATGAGTCTCCTTGCATGATATGGTAATAAAGCTTGAGACGTCCACAAACTATGAATTTCTATGAATTAACTGGAATTGCAAATTGCAAGTTGATTTTGACATTTCTCTTGAATTGAATAAAGTATAAATCCTCATATTCAGAAATTACAGTGAGTTCCAAGTTCATCTTTTATATCCTTATAAAATAAAAAAGAAAAAGATCTAAAGCAAACATGTTAAAATAACAAGATTTGACAAACCTGGATAGTGAGTACATGGGTGTTCACTTTTATTATTTTCCATAATTTTTGTAAGTTTTCAATATTTCCTTAAAAGAAAAGCAAAAATATTTGACCTCTAACCTTTTTCTCACTAAACAAAAATATATGACACTTTTGGTAAGGCAACGACTCTAGCTATTGTTTGTAGACGTCACTTTTTGAGAAGTTCAAGTATTTACTGCAATGAATACTTTAATAAAGCAGCTTCGGGATAGTAACAGGATGAAACATCTCTCACCAATTGTATTTCATTTGGCCTATCACCCTCTAGGAGTCTGAGATTCCCTTTGTAAAAAAAGTTGCAATCTCATAGGGTCATTGTAAAGATTCAACATGAAAAATGTACGTTGTAAACCCTAATGGGCTGTTCTAAAATCTTACTATACAGTGGGCAAGCCACAGACTGTGTGTCAGACAGCCCAGGTTCCACTGTCATTTGTGCCACTTAAAAGCACTACGATTTTAGGCAATTCATTTGATCCCACAGTGCCCCAGTTACGTAACTTTAAAAGAAAGATTAATATAAAATTTTCCTGATGCACAGTTTTATGAAAATTTAAAAAGACAATATATATAAATAAACTCAATGTCCTGTGGCCAAAAAAACCCTAAATTTCCTTCAGCTTGACTAAACTTTAGACTAATTTCTTCCAGGTGCTAGATTCCTGCCTTCCTTTTACTTAGAGCAATTATTTAGAAAACTTTCTGTTTTCTATAATTCTGTAAATTATTTCCCTGACTTTTTGAGAGACAGTACATTTTCCCCCAGTTTCTTGTCAATTTTATAACCCAGAAATGTCTTTCTCGAGAAACTGGAAGTAATCTTTTTGGAAATCATCCCTGAAGGAGACAGCATTCCTACTCCCAGTATCTGTTGGGTAGAAGCATAACTTCAATCAGCGGCAGTCAGCAAGCACAAGTGGTCTAATCGCATTGACCAACTACTCCCCTAACATCCAGTACTTCCTTGCTAGCTTCCTCCTTTTCTTTCAGCGGGGTTGAGTTCAATATCTCTCCTCTATTGCAGTAGTCTGGAATAAAATCTTCCTTGCCTATTTAACTTGCTCAGAGCATATTTCCTTTGATGTTGGTACATAGAAAATAAATAAATAAATACATAATTTGTTATTATTACTATAGTAATATATTAATACAACGATTTCAATTAAAAGATCCCTAAAATCTTAACATGTATTGTGATTGCTCTATAGCCTAATTTTTTAAAGAAGAACATTCTAGATTGAATGGGCTAAGTTAGAAGGCTATATTGAAGTCATTTCTTTAGTTTTAAATATACTTATTTCAAAGTGAAAATGACAAGGGCTAAAGCATATGGTGAGATTTAGTGTTGTACTTAGTTCTATGAATTAAATGTCAGACCAAGAACATGAAATATGTACTAAATTTTTTCTCGGACATTTTATTGTTTAAGGAAATAAATCAAAACTGCTACCATTAAACTGGAAAGAAAAGAGAATAAAGAGCAGAGATTAAAAGATGATGTTGCAATTTAAGAATTCCCTCTTTGAGGTTATTTTTCAGTCTACTTACCCTTGTGATTAAACCTGAAAGCTCTCCTTTTTCTGCTATAAATTATCACTGGGGCTTAACACCTTTATAGAACTTTGCACCCACCTTCCAAATCGTTTTCTATACATTTGTCTTTTTTCTCACATTAACATGTGAACTTTTAAAGGTAAGGATGCTATCTTTCTAACCTCCCAACTTCCTATACCTAGCTCTATGCTTTGTGTATAATGGCCAATTATTATATATTTATTGAATATACATTGAAAGACACGAAAAAGAAACGTTTGCTGAAAACTCAAAGAAAAAAGGTCAACAATGTGATTATCAGTGAAGATCATCAAGAAAAATGCATACATTGTTCAGACTACCCCCCAAAAAATGCTTCTCTACAGCTATCTCCATGTTTCCCCAAAGCAAATGTCCACTCTTCAAACACTATGAAGGCATGAAGGTTTTAGGTTAATTGCAACCAAAATTACCAACAGACACTACTTTATAGGGTAAGGAGAATTTGAGCAGGGGAAGCATTTAGGTAATAGACAAGGCAGATTACTTACAACATTCTGCCTTTTAGATAGTATGATTGCAAAAGATTTTTACATTGCAAAGTATTGTTTCTAATTTTTACAAAGCATCTATTTTCTTATTTCTATTTCTATGCTAATTTTTAACTGCAGAGGCATTAGCTAATCAGAACAGTATTGCACTATTTGAATATTACAGCCAAAGAACATATTGCAATATTAAATGATCTTGTCCATTTTATATATGTGTATGTGTGGGGGTGGGAGGGGGGTGCAAGTGTGTATGTCCAGACAGAACATAAGTGAAGCTGATGGTGACTTTTTAACATTGGCAACTAGATGGACAATGAACACTAGAATTGCAAATTTTTTATTTTGTAGAGAAACTTAATCAAACTTAACATTTTCAAAAAGTCAAATAGAAAAAAAAATAGCATTATTTGATACTCAAATTCTAATAGATAATTTTGAATATTTGAGAAGAAAAATACCTTATGGTAATAATTTGAATATTTCAATTGTTTACTTTGATTTACATACTTGATAAAAATATTTTTACATTTTGTATTTCTTGGCTACATTTTTTCAATCCTTTAGATCATTAAGAATAAGTCAATAAAATAATAGAAATGAAAACTACAAGAATAAAACTACAGAAAATGACTGAAATTAAAAAGAGAAATATTTTAAAGAGGCATCGTGCTTACATTTTAAAAACCAGAACCAATAAAAGCAAGCAAGCTTCTGGTAAGCATGGTCAATATGAAATCTGAGAATAGGACTTTACTAATTGCTTATTTAATGAATAGTTAATTGTTGATCACCACAATGAAAATAAACAAAAAAGGATTCTCATTAATTTCACAACTCAACAAGGTCAAATTAAATCTGCAATGTCAACTTTTTTGCTAAAGGAAGAGATAATTTCTGATAAAAAAAATCAGAATAAAAGAGAGAGTTATTCATATCAAGTTCATAACTCAGAAGAAATCAATGCAATTATGACCTGTCCATTAGAAGATGAAGAAAATTTATGCCTAAAATCAGCAAATTACAAGTGGAACAACTGGTGTTATGCCAGTTTGTTTGATGATGATCCAAGAAAAGAACGTCTCTCTCCTTGTGACAGAGAAATAATTTTTCTAGTTAATACAATTAATGATTTTTTCATTGGATAAACATGAAAGAAAATTTAGTATTTTAAAGTAATTTACTTCAATATTATTTCAAATGGAGAAAGTACAGAAATTGACTTTACACTCTAAGTTCAAACTTTCAATTTCCAAGCTCAAAGACAAAAGCATCTGGCATAAGTACTAGTCAATATTAGTGACCACATAGCTAGCTTCTAAATTCTATGTGGTTTGCAATACCTCCATTTCATGAATCTGAAAGCAGATTCAAAGAGTGCAAACATTTATTTTTAGAACCTTAGACAGATTGCCTCCACTCTTTGAAATGTTTAGGCCCAAGATCAAACTTTTCTTCTATGACCTTCATTAACTAGTTATCTGCTATTGTTTCAGAAATAAAATACTATGGTATGCATTTAGTAGAATAAATCTTTCAAATGACGGGGCTTCTTAAATGTTTGTGGGTATCTATAACACTAATATAAAGAAATAATATTTTCTTTAAAGTCAAAAGACCTGGCCTTGATGTTCTGACCTGCCAATCAGTAACTGAGTGAACTTAGTTAAAATAACATTACTTTTTAAACTCTACAAATTTTATATAAGGGAATGCAGCATCTGCCTAATGTTTATCAAAACTAAACTGTTTCTGTTTTGAGAGAAGTTTTTAGGTATGATCCCTTCCCCATTCCCTCAAAAACAATGTGATATTCTTTCTTGCACAGACAATTTAGGAAATGCCGGGTTAAGCAAAATTTATTAGACAAGTGTAGCTGTTGTTGTCTTAGGAATCTGGTGCTTACAAAATTATTAGGCACATTATAAACCTCTAATAGGGCTAGAGCATGAAGCTTTTTTTTCCCAACTTTCTTTACTGTGAACCTTTTTTTGCCTGAGGCCTGTGCTGTTATCATCTGGAAGAGAGTCCCTGAGAACATCAGATTTTAAAATTACTGTGTAGGAAAAAATCATGGGCTTTGCAGACAGACTTGAGGACAATGGCCACTCTCTCAGTTACTAAAATCTCAGTATCTTGAACAAGTTATTCATTCTTTTTGAGTCTATTTTCCTGATGTTATAAAATGGAGAAAATGTATCAACACCACAGTTGATGTGAGATTAAATGAGATAATGCAGGTTTGAGAGGCTAAATAATGTTTCCCACCCATCCACCAAGGATGTCCTTACTCCTAATTCCCAGAAACTGAATATGTTACCTTACATTGAAAAAGGGGCTTTGTGGATGTTATCAAGTTAAGGATCTCCAAAAGGTCCATATAAGAGGAAAGCAAGAGAGTCAGAAAGAAGCAAAATGACAATGGAGGCAAAGAGAGAGAGAGAGTGGAAGATGCTTCACTGCTGGCCTTACACACAGAGGGAAGGGACCATGAACCAAGGAATCCAGGTGGCCTCTAAAAGCTGGACAAGCAAGGATATGGACTCCCTACCAAAGCCTCCAGAAGGAACTCAGCCCTGCCAATACCTTCGTTTTAGAACTTCTGATTTACAGGATTGTAATACAGTTGTGCTGTTTTAAGCCACTAAATTTGTAGTGATTTGTTACAGCAGCAAAGGGAAAGCAAAATAATAAGTAAATCTCTTGGCACAGGGCCAACGAAACATGAAGAATAGTCAAGTCTAACTGGAGAGTTCTGGTGGATGTCAAATGTGATCATGTATTCAATAAACCTTTGTAACTCACAAAGTGCTAAACAAATACTCGCTTTTATTGCATAGCTCAGGAAACTTGTCTTTGTAATTGAGGCCTAGGTACACAGAAGAAAACGATTTTAAAATGTCATCAACAACTTGGAAAGTAAATAAGTTGTCAACAAAAAAGCACGTTTGCAGCATAAAACAATTTAGAGGCACTTTTGCTTTCTATGTGTACTGATGACAGACGTGTAATAAAGAATGTGGAAGCTAGAGTTCAAAGTTAACTTATATTGTGGAATTGAGAGGCAGGCCTGCATAGGTGGTGGTTCTACTATCTGAAAGTAGCAGGATAAATTGGCATGTACAGCAAATTTCTTTCCTTCAGACCTTCCTGTTCATAACCAACAAGAGAATGATTGTGTTCTGTGTGGAAAAACATTTTAATGGTCCATTTTCAAGGCATGAAAAATCTAGATACTGACAGCCAGTACCTAGGTACTGTCACACGGCCCATGCACCTAGAAAGTCACAATAAGCAAACAGCATGTAAAGGAGAGGTCAGCTCACAAAATGAAATAAAATGTCTTTATTGGGAAACTGAAACTTAAGTGGGAAGGGGACCAGTGTATGAACTTATAAAGGGATAACAAAACCTGGGCGAAGTCCGGGAAGATTGTAACCCCATAGTATTCCACCAATAGGGAGCTGGTGGAGGGACTTGCTTGTTAGGAAATAAATTACTCGCTGCAACTGTCCTGGGTGTGCATGCCTACCAGACACCTGATCTTGCAAGACCGCCATTAAAAGCTTCACTTCCATTGTTCTTCCTGTCTCTAAGTCTACTTTTTGGGTTTGGACTGGTAAGTGTGTTTCTTGCATTCTGGAAACAGAAAACTCAGCAATTGTCAGTCAAAGCATGAGCTCATGTTGCCAGCAACTGCCTGAACATAAGTAAACACCATTCTATGATATTTACTATAAAATGGAATTTCCGTCTCCCACAACTTCTCCTTCTGAAAAGAAAAAAAAGAATGGAATTTCTAGAATTTAACACCTTGTTGAATTGCCAATACGGCTCGAGTATTCCTGTATTTAATTAAATGACTTTCAGGATAATGGCTTGTACTTAAATAGATAGTACCCCCAAACACTAAAAAATGTTTAATTTAAAAAACGATCTCAATTAGCCACGAGTCAGTTTTCCTAATATATGTTATCACAATTTTAATAGATAATAAATACCTATGACTGAAGAACTCTTATATGGTTAGTTTACAGAAATTATGCCAAATTTTACCTGGTTCCAGAAAACAAAATCACAGATCTTCAGAATGCAAGTTAGTTTTAATTCTGACCCTTTTTTCAGAAACATAGACTTGATTTCACAGAAACATTATAACACAATTTACTTCAAAGATAGTTAAAAGGTGCTTTTATTTTCTCCTTCTCAGTTTCTTCTCCCTTCAAACCAGAAAGCCGGAAAGAAGGAAGATGCTGTAGCAGGGATGGTATTGGACATACAAGTGAAATAACCATTTCAGTTATTTTTATTTCCATTTTAAGGTCTGCTGCAGGCACATGTCAATTAAAATTCTTTGCCTAGCACCCTCCAGAGAAAACAGAAGTTCGTAAATAGTTTTGAATGTCTAGTAGTAGCATATGGATATTGAGAATGTGCAAAAAGAATAAAAAAGAAAGAAGGATAGAAAGAAATAAAAGAATGAAGGAAAAAGGAAAATGAAGGAAGGAAGAAAAGAAAGAGGGACCAAAATAACATAAATATCAAAAATATATATTAAGACTTTGACACAAGATTGTAGATCATGGAATGGAGGAAGATGACTGAATAGAAGCCTGTACTGATTGTCCCCACTGCAGAAACACCAGTTGTTAACAACTAACTCCACACACAAAAAACACCATCATCAGAATAAAAAATCAGGTGAGCAATCACAGTACCTGCTATTAATGTCCATACCATTGAAAGAGGCAATAAAGAAGGAAGGAAAGACAGTCTTGAATTGTCAACACCACCTTTCCCTTGTTCCCCTAGTAGCACCAGGTGCTACTAGGTGGTATGGAGAATCTGGCACTTGAGGGAGGGAGAACACAGTAAACTGGGGACTTGACATTGAACTCAGTGCTGCCCTGTCACAGTAGAGTAAAGCCATGCTGGGCTTTGAAAGACAGCCTAGGCCACAAGGACTACATTTCTTAAGCAACTCTTAGCACTGGGCTTGGCCTATAGCCAGTGGACTAGGGTAGCACATGACCTAAGGAGACACCAGCCTGGGCAGCTAAGAGAGTCACTGTGCCACATCTCCCCCAGTCCTAGGCAGCACAACTAGCAGCAACAAAAGTGACTCCTTCCTTCTGCTTGAGGAGAGAACAAAGAGTAAAGAAGACTTTGTTTTGCATCTTGAATATCAACTCAGCCACAGTATAACAGGCCACTGGGCAGAGTCATGAGGCCCCCATCCTAGACTGTAGCTCCCAGATGACTTTTCTAGACATAGCCTGGTCCAGAAAGGAATTCACTGCATTGAAGGGAAGAAACCAGTCCTGGCAGGATTTGTTACCTGCTGACCAAAGGGCCCTTGAGCCCTGAATAACCAACAGTGATATTCAGGTAGTACATAGTAGACCTTGGGTGAGACTCTGAGAGACAGGCTGGCTTCAGGTGTGACCCAGCATATTCCCAGCTGTGATGGTTATGAGGCAAGACTCCCATTGCTTCAGAAAAGCAAAGGGGAAAGTAAAGGGGACTTCATCTTGCATCTTAAGTGCCAGCTTAACCACAGAGGGATAGAGCACCAAGCAGGCTCGCGGGATCACTGCATCCAGGTCTAGGTTCTTGGACAGCATTTTTGGACCTGCCCTGGGCAAGAAGGGAGTCCACTGTCCTGAAGGGTGAGTCCCAGACCTGGCAGCATTCACTACAATCTCACTGAAGAGCCCTTGGGCTTTAAGTGAACATGGATGGTGGCCTGGCAGAATTCCCCAGGGAGTGGTGGTGGTAATGGCCACTAGGAGATGTTCCTCTTCCTGTGGAAGGGGGAGAGAAGAGCAAGAAGGACTTTGTCTTGACGTGTCGGTGCAAGCTTACCACAGTAGAGTAGAGCACCCAGGTAGATAGCTAAGGCTTTTTCTCCAGCTCCTGGATCTGAGATAATATCTCTATATCTGCCTGGGGCTTGAGGGAACTCACCGCCCTGAAGGGAAGGACACAACCTGGCTGGCTACCTCACATGCTGATTGTAGAGCCCTAGGGCCATGAGTGAACATAGACCATCAACAGGTAATGGTTATAGTAGGCCTTGAGTGAGACCAAGGGCTGTGCTGGCTTCAGATCTGACTCAGTGTGGTCCCATTTGTGGTGGCTACAGGGGTGCCTATGTCACCCCATGTGCAGCTCTAGGTGGATCAGCACAGAGACTCTTGTTTATTTGGGAAAAAGTAATAGAAGAGAACAAGAGTCTCTGCCTGGTGATCCTAAGAATTTTTCTAGATCTTATCCCAAATCACTAAGGTGATACCTCTATGATTCTACAAGAACCACTGCATTATTAGAATTGATGCTCAAGTCCCTTGGAATACCTGCAAAGCCTTCACAAGAAAGATAGACACAAACAAGCCCAGACAGTGCTTACAATAAATACCTAACTCTTCAATACCCAGAAAATGACAAAACTCCATAAGTATTAAGACTATCCGGGAAAAAAATGACCTCAACAAACAAACTAAATAAGGCACCAAGGACCAATCTGGAATAACAGAGATATGTGTCCTTTCAGACAGAAAATTCAGAATAGCTGTTTAAAGGAAATTCAAAGATATTCAAAATAGTGCAGAGAAGGAACTCTGAATGCTATTAGATAATTTTTTTAAAGGTTGAAATAATTTAAAAGAACCAAGCAGAAATTCTAAGGTTGAAAAATGCAATTGACATACAAAAGAATGAATCAGAGTCTCTCAATAGCAAAACTGATCAAGGAGAAGAAAGAATTAGTGAGCTTGAAGACAGGCTATTTTCAAATAGCCTATCTACATAGTCAGAGGAGAAAAAAGAATAAAGAATAAAAGGTAATAAGGCATGCCTACAACACCTAGAAAATAGCCTCGAAAGGTAAAATCTAAGAGGTATTGGTCTTAAAGAGTACATAGAGAAAGAGATGGCAGTAGAAAATTTGTTCAAAGCAATCATAACAGAGAACTTCCCAAACCTAGAGAATGATATTACTATTCAAGTACTAGAAGACTATAGAACACCAAACAGATTGAACCAAAGACGACTAACTCAAGGCATTTAATAATCAAACTCCAAAAGTTCAAGGATAAGGAAAGGATCTTAAAAGCAGCAAGAGAAAAGAAACAAATAACATTTAATGGAGCTACAATACGTCTGCCAGCAGGCTTTTAGGCTTTTCAGAGGAAACTTTACAGGCCAGGAGAGAGTGGCATGACATATTTCAAGTGCTGAGGCAAAAAACTTTTATCCTAGAATAGTTTATCCAGTGAAAATAACCTTCAAGCATGAGGAAAAATAAAGACCTTTTCAGACAGACAAAAGCTGAGGGATTTTATCAACACCAGACGTGTACTACAAGAAATGCTAAAGGGAATACTTTGATCTGAAAGAAAACGATGTTAATGAGCAAGAAGAAATCATGTGAAGGTAAAAAAAAAAAAAACTCACTGGTAATAGTAAGTACACAAAAAAACACAAAATATTATAACACTGTAACTGTGGTATGTAAACTACTGTTACCTTAAGCAAGAAGACTGAAAAATGAACCAATCAAAAATAATAAGTACCATGACTTTCAAGACTCAGTAGTATAAGACATTAAAAGAAAAAAAAAATACTAAAAAGTGGAGAGACAAAATTAAAGTGTAATCATTATTAGTTTTTTTTTTTTTTTTAGTGTTTGTATGTTTCTTTATGCAGTCAGGGTTAAGTTGACATCAATTTAAAATAATGAGTTGTAAGATAGTATTAGCAAGCCTCATGGAAACTTCAAATCAAAACATGTACAACAAATGCACAAAAAATAAAAAGCAAGAAATTAAATCATACCACCGGAGAAAATCACCTTCACCAAAAGAAGACAGGAAGAAAGGAAAGAAGGAAGACAAGACCCCAGAACAACCAGAAGACAAATAACAAAATGGCAGGAGTAAGTCCTTCATTATTAATAATAACATTGAATGTAAATGGACCAAACTTTCTAAACAAAAGATATGCAATGACTGAATCAGTAAAAAAGAAGACCCAATGATCTGTTGTCTCCCTTCCCCTCCCACATACAAAAACATGCTTCACCTATAAAGATACATGTACACTAAAAATAAAAGTATAGACAAAGATATTTCATGCCAATGAAAACCAAAAATGACCAGGAATAGCAATACTCATATCAGACAAAATAGATTTCAAGACAAAAAATACAAGAAGCGACAGAGAAAGCCATTATATAATGATAAATGGGAAAATTCAGGAAAAAGATATAAAAATATAAATATATATGCACCCAATGCTGAAGCACTCAGATATATAAAGCAAATATTATTAGAGCTAAAGACAGAGATAGATCTCAATAAAATAATAGCTGCAGACTTTAACACCTCACTTTCAGCATTAGACAGATCTTCCAGATAGAAAATCAACAGAGAAACACCCTACTTAGTCTGTAATAGAGAACAAATTAACCTAACAGATATTTACAGAACATTTCATCCAATGGTTGTAGAATACACATTTTTTTCCTTAGCACATGGATCATTTTCAAGGATAGACCATATTTTAGGTCACAAAACAAGTCTTAAAACATTCAAAAAATGAAATAATATCAAGTATCTTCTCTGACCACAATGGAATAAAACTAAAAATCAATAACAAGAGGAATTTTGGAAACTATACAAACACATGTAAATCTGCTCCTGGATAACCAATGGGTAAATAAAGAAATTGAAAAAGAAATTGAAAAATTTCTTGAAACAAATGATAATGGGAACACAACAAACCAAAACCCATGGACTACAGCAAAAGCAGTACTAAAAGGAAAATTTACAGCTATAAGTGCCTATATCAAGAAAGAAGAAAACTTTCAAATAAATAACCTAATGATGCATCTGAAAGAACTGGGAAGGCAAGAGCGAACCAAACCCAAAAGTATAGAAAAAAAAAAAAAAAGAAATAAAATTCAGAATAGAAATAAACGAAATTAAAAGAAGAAAGCAACAAAAAAGATCAACAAAACAAAAAGTTGTGTTTTTAAAAAGATAAACAAAATTGACAAAGCTTTCCTTCAATAAAGACACATGCATGTGATTGTTCATTGAAGCACTGTTCACAATGGCAAAGACATGGAATCAACCCAAATGCCCATCAATAACAGATTGGATGAAGAAAATATGGTACATATATATCACAGAATACTATACTCCCATTGTGTCTAGGAAGTAACTGCCTCGCTTTTGATTTTACAGGCCCATAGGTGGGAGATACTTGCTTTGTCTCAAATGAGACTTTGGACTGTGGTCTTTTGGGTTAATGCTGAAATGAGTTCAGACTGTTGGGGACTGTTGAGACGGCATGATTGGTTTTGAAATGTGAGGACATGAGACTTGGAGGGACCAAGAGTGGGATGACATGGTGTGACTCACTGTCCCCACCCAAATCTCATATTGAATTGTACTCCCATAATTCCCACATGTTGCGGGAGGGACCCAGTGGGAGATAATTTGAATCATGGGGACAGTTTCCCCCATACTGTTCTCCTGGTAGTGAATAAGTCTCATGAGATCTGATGGTTTTATCAGGGGCTTCCACTTTTGCGTCTTCCTCATTTTCTCATTTTCTCTTGCCACGGCCATGTAAGAAGTGCCTTTCTCCTCCCACCATGATTATGAGGCTTCCCCAGCCATGTGGAACTGTGAGTCCAATTAAACCTGTTTTTCTTCGGAGTCTTGGGTTTGTCTTTATCACTAGCATGAAAACAGACTAATACCTTAACCATCTGACAAGGGATTAATAACCAGAATATATAGGGAGCTCAAGCAACTCTACAGGAAAAAAATCTAATAATCCAATTTTAAAAACAGGCAAAAGATCTGAATAGATATTTCTCAAAAGAAGATATACAAATAACAAACAGAGTGCTCAATGTCACTGGTCATTGGAAAAATGTGAATCAAAACTACACTGAAATACCATCTCATTCCAGTTTAGTGGCTTTTATCTAAAAGACAGGCAAAAATAATTGCTAGCAAGGACGTGGAGAAAAGGGAACACCCATATACTGTTGATGGAAATGTAAATTTGTACAACTACTATGGAAAATAGTTTGGAGGTTTTGCAAAAAACTAGAAATAAAGCTACTATATGACCTACTGCTGGATGCAGGAATCCTACTGCTGGATGCAGACCCAAAAGAAAGGAAATCAGTATAGTATATCAAAGGAATATCTGCTACCCCATATTTGTTGCACCACTATTCACAACAGCTAAGATTTAGAAACAACCTAAGGGTCCATCAACAGATGAATGGATAAAAAAAAATTATATATACACACACATTTATATATACAATGTTATATATTTATGTTATATATATAAATTTATATATAAGTATATATTATATAATATATAGTATACATAATAATATATAATATATAATACATATATAATATATAATTATATATAATATATGTTATATATTATATATAACATTTATATATAAAAATTATTACATATATACATATATGTATATATGTGTGTGTATTTGTAAATTTTATATATATATATATATATATATACACACACACACACACACACACACACACACATACACACAGTGGAGTACTATTCTGTCATTTAAAAAATGAGATTCTGTTATTTGCAAGAACATGGATGGAACCAGACGCTGTTATGCTAAGTGAAATAAATCAGGTATGGAAAGACAAACTTTACGTATTCTCACATACCTGTGGGAGCTAAAAATTAAAACAATTGAACTGATGGAGATGGAGGGTAGAAGGATGGTTACCAGAGGCTGAGAAGGGTAGTGTGGGACAAACAGGCAAGTAGAAATAGTTAACGGATTCAGAAAAAAAACAGAATGAATAAGACAGGGTGACTATAGTCAACCATAATTTAATTGCACATTTTAAAATAACAAAAAGAGTATAATTGGATTGTCTGTAACACAAAGGATAAATGCTTGAGGGAGAGGATACCCCATTAACTGTGATGTGATTGTTACACTTTGCATGCCTATATCAAAATATCTCATGTACTTCATAAATATATACACCTACTATGTACCCACAACATTTTTTTAAGATTATAGATTAGATAACTAAATGAAACTTCAAAAAAAGGCTTCTCTAATGCTTATGGAAGCAATTTAACAAGAAAGGGCCCATATTATGGTGAGACAGAACTAAGAGGATAGATTAGATAGATGATAGATAGATAGATAGATAGATAGATAGATAGATAGATAGATAGGTAGAGGGGAGTTTATTAAGTATTAACTTACATGATCACAAGGTCCCACAATAGGCTGTATGCAGGCTGAGGAGAAAGGAAAGCAAGTCCAAGTCCCAAAACTGAAGACTTGGAGTTCAATGTTTGAGGGCAGGAAGCAACCAGCACAGGAGAAAGATGTGGGCTGGGAGGCTAGGCCAGTCTGTCTCCTTTTCACATTTTTCTGCCTGCTTTATATTCTCTGGCAGCTGATTCGATGGTGCCCACCAGGTTAAAGTGGATCTACCTTCCCCAGCCCACTGACTCAAATGTTAATCTCTTTTGGCAACACCCTCATAGACACACCCAGGATCAATACTTTGTATCCTTCAATCCAATCAAGTTGACACTCAGTATTAACCATCACAAGTCCACCCCTTGTCAACTTGAACCCATACACATCTCCTAAGATCACACATAGTTTTCAAATAAAGGTAATAATAAGGTTATAGTTATGCCTAACATAATACAACTGTCCTTCATACAACTGGAAACGCACCAGTCACCAATCCAAATACTATTACATAAGGTTAACAATACTTAATTGCTGATATAGAGTCAATCAATCTTATGTCACATGGTAAAGGAAAAGGAAATAAAATAAAGATATTTTCTTAAGACAAGTGTATACAAGCACAAGCATGTTTTTAGCAAAAGAAGGAAAAAATACTCATGACAATTACAGTCCCCATTTCTGCAGCTGGTCACGCGGTTTTAGCTGGTTCTACCTTCCACCACCCATTCAGTATTCCTTTTGCCTTCAGCAAGCACCTTGCCAGGTCGTGGTTTTTTCCCTGGTGGAGTGACCCAAACCTTCATTCCTGAGGGGTGTGGGCCATTTGTAGTCCTGCCTGGATTGATCTGTTGTAGTTTTCCATTGACTTTAATCACAGGGCATGGTAATACTGAGAGGCACCCTAATGGATCTCCTGTATTCAATGCATACTCTTCCATATCTCCATTGTGGAGTAGTAGATTGATTTCATCTTGATAGTCTGGGTCAATCACCCCAGCCAACAATGTAACTCCCTTCTTAGCCTGTTGAATTGAAGGTAGGAGGAGCCCAAAATGTCCACGTGGCAATCTTAACTTCCAGTTTAATGAAATCATTGTTGTGTCTCCTGGGGGCAGCGTTCTTCCCTATTGAACAAAGACCTCTAGGCCAGCAGAACCTAATGTCATGGGAACAGGAAGCAAAAAATTTGCTAGTGGGTCACTGGGGGTGATGGAGAGTGGTGCCACTTCCACTTCCACCCCTTGATTCCTGGACCCATGAATCCTGGCTATGGGAGAAACAGTACCATACATTGGATGCTGATTCAGAGCATACAAGTCCTTCTGGAGAACTTTGCCCCAGCTGTGCAGTGTTGTCACCTAGTTGGCATTATAATTGTGACTTCAAAAGGCCATTCCACCATTCTGTCAATCCAGCTGCTTCAGGATGATGGGGAACATGGTAAGACCAATGAAATCTATAAGCATGGGCCCACTGCCACACTTGTTTAGTTGTAAAGTTAGTGCATTGGTCAGAGGCAATGCGGTGTGGAATACCATGATGGTGGATGAGGCATTCCATGAGTCCATGGATGGTAGTCTTGGCAGCAACATTACATGCAGGATAGGCAAACCATATCTGGAGTGTCTATTCCAGTGAGGACAAACGTCTGCCCTTTCCATGATGGGAGAGGTCCAATGTAATCAACCTGCCCCTAGGTAGCTAACTGATCACCTCGAGGAATGGTGCCATATCGAGGGTTCAGTGTTGGTCTCTGCTGCTGGCAAATTGGGCACTTAGCAGTGGCCATAGCCAGGTCATTCTTGGTGAGTGGAAGTCCATGTTGCTGAGCTCATGTGTCACCTCCATCCCTGCAACCATGGCCACTTTGTTCATGACCCCATTGGGCAATGACAGGGGTGGCTGGGGAAAAAGACTGAGTGGTGTTCACAGAATGGGTTATCCATCCACTTAATTATTAAAATCTTCCTCTGCCAAGGTCACCCGTTGGTAAGCATTCACTTGGGATACAAGTATCTTCACAGTTTTTGACCACTCGGAAAGGTCCATCCACATACACCTCTTCCCCAAATTTCTTTGTCACCAATTTTCCATCATGCTTCTTCCAAACCCCTGACCATCCAGTCAAACCATTGGCTACAGCCCATGAATCAGCATGTAATCACACATGTGACCATTTCTTCTTTCATGAAAAGTGCACAACCAGGTGCACTGCTCGAAGTTTCCCTTCACCGCTGTCCTTCAGGGAGGTCCTAGAAAGGGGCTGTAGTGCTGCAGCTGTCCACTTTCGGGTGATGTCTGCATATCATGCAGAACCATCTGTGAACCAGGCCCTAGTCTTCTCTTCCTCTGTCAACTGATCATAGGGAACTCCCCATGAGGCCATCAGTGCAGGCTCGGGGAGAGACGGCAGGGTGGCAGAAGTGGGGACCATGGGCATTTGAGTCACTTCCTCATGTAACTTACTTGTGCCTTCAGGACCTGCTCGAGGCTGATCATGTATATACCACTTCCATTTGATGAATGCAGCTGTGCATGACCCACTTTATGGCTAGATGGGTTATGACAGGCAGCTCAGGTTCCATGGTGACTTGATGACCCATAGTCAAATGTTCAGTTTCCACCAAAGCCCGGTAACAGGCCGAGAGCTGCCTCTCAAAAAGAGAGTAGTTGCCTGCGGAAGATGACAGGGCCTTGCTTAAAACTCCTAGAGGTCTCCACAGTGATTCACCTATAGGGGCCTGCCCAAGGCTCCGAACAGTATCCCTATCTGCCACTGGCACTTCAAGCACCATTGAATCTGCTGAGTCATATGGCCCAAGTGGCAGAGCAGCTTGCACAGCAGCCTGGACCTGTTGCAGAGCCTTCTCCTGTTCTGGACCCTGCTCAAAACTGACAGCCTTTCAGGTCACTTGATAAATGTGATGCAGTAACACACTCCAGTGAGGCATGTGTCACCTCTAAAATCCAAATAGGCCCACTAGGCATTGTGCCTCTTTCTTAGTTGTAGGAGGGGCCAAATACACAACTTATTCCTCACCTTAGAAGGAATATCTTGACAGGCTCCACACCACTGGACTCCCGGAAATTTTACTGAGTTAGAAGTTCCCTGAATTTGAGTCAGATTTATTTCCCATCCTCTGGCACACAAATCTCTCACCAATAAGTCCAGTATGTTTGCTACTTCTTGCTCACTGGATCCAATTAGCATAATGTCATCAATGTAATGGACCAGAGTGATATCTTGTGGAAGCAAAAAGCGATCAAGGTCTCTCCGAATAAGATTATGATACAAAGCTGGAGAGTTGATATACCCCTGAGATAGGACAGTAAAGGTATATTACTGGATATATACACCCAGGATCAGTACTTTGTATCCTTCAATCCAATCAAGTTGACACCCAGTATTAACCATCACAGGTCCTTTCTGTCAGTGGAGGTCTCTTGACCTCTCAGTCCTCCAATACCTCAGGTCCCAAGTCCACCAGAATTTGCACATAGCACAGAGATTATTTGGTTCTGCAAAGCATTTTGTTTCCTGCCAAGACTCTCAGGCTCCCACTGGAGATATAACTCTTTATTCTTCAGCATCATTGTTGGAAGCCTGAATCCAATGTGATGTAGACCTTCCCCAAGATGTCTAGGGGCAAATGGTATAAGTCTTGTAAACCATGGGGTCCCTCTGTCGGTGCTGTCATTGTTCATTTTTCCCAGACAGAAGCACCATCTCTGAGTACAGTTAAAAGTTAGTTCTAGGCAACCTTACAGTCTACAATAAGAGAAATAAAGAAATAATTTACTACAATGCAAATCATTCCCTTCCTTTGCATGTTATGGCTCAAATCTTAAAAATTTTGTGGAATTTCCATGAAATTGTAACCTACATCATTTATGACATTTTCTGTATAGGCTGGGCACGGTGGCTCACACCTGCAATCCCAGCACTTTGGGTGACCAAGGCCAGTGGAGGACTTGAGGCCACGAGTTCAAGACCAGGCTGGTCAACGTGGTGATACCCTGTCTCTATTAAAAATACAAAAATTAGCTGGGTCTGGTGGCATGCATCTCTGGTCCCAGCTAGTTGGGAGTCTGAGGCATGAGAATTGCTTGAACCCGGGGGGGCAGAGGTTGCAGTGAGCCAAGATTGTGCCACTGCACTACAGTCTGGGCAACAGAGCAAGACATCAGCTCAAAAAAAAAAATAAATAAAATAAATAATAATAAAAAGCCTGTATATAATATAGCCAAATTTTAATGCTCTCTCTAATAGTTTTAAACTTTGATGCCTGTATCCTGACTAGTGAACACTGGTACTAAAGAGCCACACATTTTCCATAAAGTTATCCACACATATGTTACCATGCTGTTTTCTGTGACATCTGCTTACCAGGTTAATGAAACCAAGTATGCTGGTAACAAAATAAATGTGATTCCATCTTTCCATGTATGGATGAAAAGAAGAGAGATAGGATATTTAGTAATAAACTTTTATTTCATTTCTGAGAAATCTATGAGACAATTTAAAAAGTGATTATGAAGAAAAACCATTTTCAAGAATTTTTTGAATCTCATGAATTATTCAATAAAAGATACATAAGTAATGTAGTGCTGTATAAATCAAGAGGATTTAAACAGCAGTTAGAATAATTCTCATAAGATCTGTATTACAAATACAATAGGAGCTGAAGATTGAGGCAGCAGAAGAATGAGAGGGAAAGGGAGAGAGAGAAAGAGTGGGGATGGGGGAAGGGATCAGAGTGGAAAGGGCACAGGGGAGAGGAGGAGAGGAGAGGAGGAGAGGGGAAAGCAAATGGGGGAAGAGAGGGGAGAGAGGGAAGGGGAGAGAAGCCATGTAGGAGGCAACTCCAAGTCACCATTAGGGAATGATGAATGTTTACATGGAAGCAAAGATTCTCCAAGTAATCCACTTTCTTTCTCCTTTTTTTTTTTTTTTTTTTTTTTTTTTGAGACAGAGTTTTGCTCTTTCACCAGGCTGGAGTGCAGTGGCTTGATCTCGGCTCACTGCAACCTCTGCCTTCCTTCCATGTTCAAGCGATTCCCCTGCCTCAGCCTCCCAAGTAGCTGGGACTACAGGCGCCCGCTACCACACCCAGCTAATTTTTGTATTTTTAGTAGAGACGGGGTTTCACCATGTTGGCCAGGATGGTCTCGATCTCTTGACCTCGTGATCCACCCACCTCAGCCTCCTTATAAAGCTAGACAGAGTGACAAGGCGGTTTCTACTGTCACCTCACTTGGCTCCTGGGCAAGGACTAGGGGCAGGGCTTGGATGGCTTCTGAGATCAGGCAGATACTAGAATAGATGGTAGGACAAGATTGCTGCAAATCAGATCGTTTGGGGTTCTCTGTTAAAGGCTCTATGTCATTTCATGCTATACACACAAGAAAGCCTGGAGGCAGATGAGAAAACTGAGGTTCAGAGAGACTAAGAAACTTTCTTAACATCATAGAGCTACCAAAACCTCATTGTGTCTCCTCACCAAGGAAGACAAACTGTCGTGCTTTATTTCAGTGTAAATCACCAGGTCAGAAATCCATATGTATGTATGTTATCATTCAGTCCATCTAAATGTCTGGTTTTTGTTCTAACGCCTGCACTTTTCTTGAACAATTTATCCTTGCTCTTATTTTGTTTCTGTTTTGTTTTCCCCACACCAGGAATTTCAGTGTCAGTGTATTTAGGTGTCTCGAACCATCAGTAAAAAGGATCAGTTTTGGAGAATAAATGATCCAGAGCACACGACATTTTCTAAAATGTTTTCCTGGGTTTCCCTATTATTCTATCCTTCCCAAATCATTTTTTTTCCCTTAAAGTCATGAGCTTCTTGGAATCTGTATTATGAATTCCACAAGAATTCATTCATTTTACTGATTTTTCAGATACCAGAGAGTTTGCCATTTCCTACATAGGCACATATCATAAAATCATAGAAACGGAAATAACTTTTCCTAGGAACCATTGGTAACTCTATTAACATGCAGTCAGTCATGAAAATAATCTCTAATCCCATTGCCCAAAGGCACGAGAAGCTAGCTCAGATCTAAAGAGAAATAGAATTAATGCTCATACATTTTAATCAAACCATCGGCCTCATTTTAATGGGAATCTATCATAGAGAAAATGGTGTATCGTTTGCCTCAGATTACCTATGTCATTTCTCTTAGGTTAGTAATGGCAACAAGGAGGAAAAAGGCACATAGAATGTGACAGCTGAAAGAGATTTTAGTGATTACCTAGTTTGACCCATTATTCTACAGATAAGGAAAGAAATGCATAAAGTTTAAATGACTTACTCTAGTTCACACACTCAGTCAATGGCAGGACCAGAACTATGTTCTAGTACTAATTTTTTTAATTGAATAATGAAATCTAATCATGGAAAAGAGGAGTAAATGACTATAATCAAAACAAATAAAAATAAAGAAAGGGTTTTTTTTCCATTGAAATGTGTAGGAAATGACAATTCTGTTGATTCTAATATTACACTAATTAAATATTTTTCAAATTCATCAGTGAGTTAGTTCTTCATTGTCTACTTTTGTACTATTACACAAATGACTTCCAATTTTAAGCCCTTAGTTTGTGTAGGTGTGCTGTGTATCTGATCTTATTTAAATCTCACAACTGACCAAATACGAGTGTATCATAATCCCTATTTTACAATTGAAGAAAATGAGGCAAAGGGAGGCAAAATCAAACCCAACTTGATTTTGACTTAACACCAGTTTACCCACTGCAGCTTCTGAACATAGCTTACTCCACTATACATTGATACACTGTCAGAATTTCCTCTGGCATTGTGCTTCTATATTTGGTTGTTTCCTCTGCCACCCTTAAGACTCTTCAGCCTAAAGGTAAAAAAATCGTATTTCCTTTGTAACCCCAACAGTGCTAAAGTGACAGCCTCATGGGCAGCTCTCTGCTTTTACTGCTGACCTTGGAGGGATGAGGGTTCAGCCCTGTGGTTTTAGGAATAGATCATCCACTTTCTCCCTGTATCCATCTCCATAATTAAAGCAATTGTACAATCATTGATGAAAACAAAACCACTTCACTAAAAGATGGGAATAAATGAGGATACAGACAATAAATAAATGAGGATACATACAATTGGCAAGTAATGTATATAGATTATATGGCAAGTTGGGACTTACCTATACCAGAAAAATAATTTTACTTAGACCTTATTCATTTGGGCACTTCTTTTTTTTTTTTTTTTTTTTAATTTTACTTTAAGTTCTGTAATACAAGTGCAGAATGTGCAGGTTTGTTACATAGGTATGCATGCGCCATGGTGGTTTGCTGCACCTATCAACCCATCATCTAGGTTTTAAGTCCCACATGCATTAGGTATTTGTCCTAATGCTCTCCCTTCCCTTTCCCCGCATCCCTCAACAGGCCCTCATTGTTCAACTCCCACTTATGAGTGAGAATGTGGGGTGTTTGGTTGTCTGTTCCTGTGTTAGTTTGCTGAGAATGATGGTTTCCAGCTTCATCCACATCCCTGCAAAGGCCATTACCTCATTCTTTTTTATGGCTTCATAGTATTCCACGGTGTATATGTGCCACATTTTCTTTATCCAGTCTATCATTGATGGGCATTTGGGTTGGTTCCAAGTCTTTGCTATATTTTAAACAGAACTGCAATAACCATATGTGTGCATGTGTCTTCATAGTAGAATGATTTATAATCCCTTGGGTATATACCCAGGGCACTTCTATCTAATGGTGTGATATCTCTCTTCTCCCCACTGAGGCTTCTTTCACAGGTCTCACTCAAGTGTCTGTATTATTTTCCTGCATCTGGCCATCTACTGTTGCATGGCCAGGTACAACTGCATTAACATGGACATCTGAGTAAATGTTTTCACCTTATGACCTGCAGTTTCTCAAATGCTTTTTCAGTCTTTGTTTTTCTATCTTTCCTAGTTTTTCATGGCCAGAACCTCTTATGCCTTCTGCAACCCCAAAGCCCCCGAAATACTCTCTGCTGGCTTATTCCTGGTTGTCGTGTTTCCCTTTATCTCTTCTTGAATTAGCCAAAGATGTATTTTTTTTGTGATTACATAATTATTATAATCAGTTAACATACACGTGGAGGGCATTACTATTTTCTAAAAATACAATTTTAAAGCAATTTATCACAGCCTGGTGACACATACATAGGTAAATATACATTTGAACTTGCTGCCAACATTTTTGCAAGAATATTTAGTTTCAACTCAGGCTCTTTTTACAATCCACAGTAATTTAAAGTAGTATTTATTTTCATTTAGTTAAAGAATAATAGTGAATGAAGCTGGAATTTCCATAATACCTATGACTGTACAGTTGACCCTTGAAGAACACAGTTTCAAACACTTACAAATGGATTTTTTTTTTCTGCCTCTCTCTGCCACCCCTGATACAGCAAGATCAACTCTTCCTCTTCCTCTTCCTTCTCAGGCTACTTAACTTGAAGATAAGAAAAATGAAGGCCTTTATGATAATTCACTTCCACTTAAGGAATAGTAAATATGCTTTTCCTTCCTTGTGACTTTCTTAGTAATAGTTTCTTTTCTCTAGCTTACTTTATTGTAAGAATATAGTATATAATACATATAATATACAAAGAATGTTTTAACTGACTGTTCATATTATCAATAAGGTTTTCAGTCAACAGTAGGCTGTTAGCAATCTAGTTTTGGGAGAGTTAAAAGTTATATACAGGTTTTTCAACTTCACAGAGTATCAGCACCCCTAACCCATGCATTGTGCAAGGATCAACTGTATAATCTTCCATTTTCACCCCAGTCAGGACACACACACAAAAAAACATATAAATAAAAACCCTTATTCAACCCACCAGTATCCACAAATATCCATAAAATCATGAAAATGTAAACAAGCAAAGTTCAGTCTTCAATTTGCCTGAGAATGACCTTCAGCTTCCTGAGAATGACCTTATTTTGTTATAGGTGCTAGATCAGAAAACATATCTTGTACATATTTTAATTCTAGGCTCTCCCACTTCCATGTGAATAGTGGCCATTTTGCAATTTTTAGTTGACTTTTTCTCAGGCATTTCACACTTTTGCTGTTGACTATTGGTCATTTAAAGTCAGTAGGGCCACATCCTTAGCTTCAGAGCAACGCTCTAATTAATCTAAAATTACCCTACTTAGGACACATTGCAGGGACCTAAGGCAACAGTGAATGACAATCCTACTGACCATAGAAATTGATAAAGAATGTGTACATTGTCTTTTATCCCCCGTTTTCTAATTACAGTGAAGCTCAGGACTTCGAAGTTTTATATTCTTTTTATTCAAAGTTTTTTATGTTCGAAGTTTTATATTCTTCTGGAATCACATGGTATTCATATGGAAAGGATGAAACCACTGCAGACTTTTTATTAACACAAGGGATATCAGGATTAGAATGAAGCCAATATACAGATGAGATTATGGCTAAAAGAAATGGAACTAAGGGTTGGTCAAACTGAGACTCAAGCTTGCCCTATATCTAGATGTTTATAATTACATTATCCAACAGGTTCTTGTTCATGTTCCAAGAGTTTGAACTATTGGTTTTCTGTTGCTGCAAATGATGACATTCTAACCAACACAACCTATTAGGAGTTGCTCACTAAGCAAAGTGCTGGGAATAGAGTAGCGGAGAAAAAAAGAAAAGCCAACTTAGCCTCTGTACTCAAAAATCTCGGGGACTACTAGGAAAATAATATATTAAAACAATTCATTGCAATGAATTTTGTCATTTAGCTAAGAATGCTTTGTGATATGCACCTGAGATTCTAACTGGCATTGTCTGATCTTTGAAAGCTCGTTGAGTAAAGTTTTCCAATTATGGAAGGGAGAAGTGAACAGAACGAGGCAGAGGAGACACTGTTGTATCATCATGACCTTTATTTAATAAAAAGGATAAGGGAAGGGAAGAGATTAATGCTTCAGTTAAGCAACTGGTTATCCATTCGTTCATCCATTCACTTGATATGATGGAGAAAGCAGACGCATAAAGCTTACAAATAAATGTAAAATTGGTACAAATAATAGTTGTGCAGATACTGCACAAATAAAAGGATGTTTAACCTCATTGAGGTTACAGAAGAATTCTCCAAAAAAGTGTCAATTAAACTGAGATCTAAAGAATTTATAAGAACCATGTAAATATCTACATAGGTTTTAACCCAAATTGAAAACTACCAGTAAAAAAATATAGTGTTGCCAAATTATAATTTATTTGAATATTTAAAATGAATAAAATCGATTGTATTTTATAACCTAATTTTAAAGAAAGTAATTGGATTTAGCTATATAATAAACATATTTTATATGATATACTTCTAGTGAGTAGCAGTTTTGGCTATTTTATGCTAGTCATACCAGGTTCCTATATTAATAAAAGCTCTGGCTTAACATGTCACACTGAAAATAACACTGTTGAAAACATTACAAAGGCTTCACTATTGCCCTAATGCCTTTGTCTGGAAACCAATGAAAAAGAACAAAGAATGAAAACAGAAACAAATTTCATGTTCTCCACTTGTTTAAGTAAAGGTTAATGACATTTTAAAAATGTTTCTTCAGGGAAAGGACACATAATTTCCAAAAAAACATACAAAAAAACCCATGCATTAAGATGTCGCATGGATACAAATATGAAAATAACAAAATTCAGTTAACTAAAACCCAAACATCTAAATACGACTTAAGTTTCTTAGTAAAGTTATTTCTAAAGCTTGGTATTAAATTTTATCTTTTTGTTTGCTGCTGTGGCCACTGGGACAGTGTTTGGCACCTAGCAGGCACTCAGTGACTATTGAATGAAGCTAAAATTTAATTTGGAATCTCTTCCAGCATCTCTCAGATCTATGATGCCTGAAAAAAAATTAGTATTTGAGGAAATGTTTCTGATAACTTTGCAGGCCTCTCCTTCTGCTCTTATTTTTTTCTTCAAACATTGTACCTATGGGACTAAACATGATACATTCAAAACCCATCGGTAATCAAAGTACAGGTTTCCATAGAAACCGAAACCAGAAAATGCCTTCATTTTTTTCTCAGCCAGAGATGCAACTGCAGATTCAAATTTAGTTAAGAGGATAAATACTGTTCAAATGATTACATGTTCATTTTATGTGCTGACTATATGATGGGGATTCTAAATTTTGCTGCCTTTTAGCTGCCTACTTACTGTCAGGTTTTGAATTTCGATTTGTTTTGTTTTCTTAAACAGCCTAATTGCTGTATTGATAAGAAAGTGCTTTATTATTATCATGTTTGTTGTTATTACATTGCATGATTATCTAATATTTATATTTGGTTTCCTTTAAATGCCTATTTGATATGTATCAAGTTCATCTATTGAATAATAATCACATGTAAATAAATGAATAAATATTTTTAAATCCCATTTTTATGATATTTACACTTATGTCACCAAGTAACATATGTAGGTACAATAGAAGTCCTAGAACACTTTCATGAACGACAGCAGTCAGTTTTCTATCAAATATTTTAAAAATTCTCACCAAGACTTCCTGAAATTGAGTTCACTCCTGGGTGTGCCTAGATATCTATTTATTGTTTTAAAAACTGAGATTCTCTTTTTGCACCTTCAGAAAATATTCGAACATATAAATCAATACTTCAAACTCTCCAAGAGTACCTGCTTAAAGAAAGACTTTTTCCCCAGAGTGGAGATGGCAATCGAATTCCACAGGAAAAGTATTGGCTCCCGGAGCTAAAGAGGACCTGTGGATGAGTTAAGAAATGCAGCCATTCTCCAAATACTCCAGAACTATTTGCTTTTTTTGAGGATGGTAAATTATCTAAGATACAAACAGCTAATTAGTAATGGTGACAATATCTGTGAATAAAAAGTAATCTTTATTTTTTCATTTTCATTTTATTTATTTATTAATTTTTTTTGGCAGGAGTTATTTTTGAAAGAGCACAGAAGGTTGAGTTGGAAGATGTATAAGCAGTGGTTTTGGAGCCAACGAAGCTCCTGGTAAAACATAAGCAAGTTTTAACCCGATCCCTACATACCCAACCGTTGAAATGGATGGATCCTGTCTAGCATTAAACCAAAAAATTGTTGGAAAATAAACCAAAGAAATCCCTAGTAGCTTCCTAGAACTACTCAAAGGAAAATAAGACGTTCCATAAATTGCCTCTGTGCAATAATAAACACTTAGTCACACACCGTAACCATACCTGGTCTCCTTCTTCTCTGATATGCCCATCGCATTCTAATGTCCTGCATTTGTTTAACCTGTTTTGTCTGCCTGCTATATTGTTTCATGTAATCAAAGAAACAAAGCACATAAATCTCATACAAAAAGCCCACTCCCACTATCAAAAATTATTCTCTTCTCTCTCTCAGCACTCAAGGCCTTTTACCCCTTTTCTTTCCTCTTTTAAAACTTTTGTACAAAAGCATTTCTCACCAACTGCCTTGCTAGTTCTTTTTTTTCTTTTTTCTTTCTCTTTTCTTTTCTTGTTTTTTTTGTTTTTGTTTTTGTTTTTTTTGTTGTTGTTGTGTTTTTTTTTTTTTTTTGAGACGGAGTCTCGCTCTGTCGCCCAGGCTGCAATGCAGCAGCATGATCTCTGCTCACTGCAAGCTCTGCCTCCTGAGTTCACGCCATTCTCCTGCCTTAGCCTCCCAAGCAGCTGGGACGACAGGCACCCGCCACCACACCCAGCTACATTTTTTGTATTTTCAGTAGAGACAGGGTTTCACTGTGTTAGCCAGGATGGTCTCGATCTCCTGACCTCATGATCCTCCCGCCTCGGCCTCCCAAAGTGTTGGAATTACAGGCGTGAGCCACCACGCCCTGCCGCTAGCATTTTTTCTTAAGCATGCCTCAGCCACTCATTTTGATTATGTGAAAGTCATTAGAATTATTCCCTGAACACTGTGATTGAAAGTAAAACATGAAAATTTGAAGAAAGCATGTGCTCCACACAGACTGGAATTCTCTCAAAAGTAGAGAATTGTGGGAGAAGGAGGGTTAGAGCGTCTTATTATGTAGTAAACAATAGTGAATTGAATTAAACTAAAGAAAGGTTTAAATGGAGTAAGAAGGTATACCATAGTATTGTTATTTTATTATTTTAATTTTTTAGAGATGGGGTCTTGCTATATTGCCCAGGCTAGAGGGTAGTAGCTATTCATAAGCAAGATCATACTGCGTTACAGCCTCAAACTACTGGGCTCAAACAATCTCCCTGCCTCTGCCTCCCAGGTACTCTTAAACTTGGTGCCATCCCTACTGGAAAGGCTAAAGTAGGAAGAATGAGCCCAGTAGAGCATGCCACCATGCCTGGCTTTTGTGATTTTTTTTTACTGTATCTAAGCACACTTCTCCAAATGTAAATCCCTGTTACATTAAAATGCAGAACCTGAGATCTAATGAAAACTAAAAGAATGCTTGATTAATCTTCAGGAGAATAAAATATATCTTGCATATTATTCATCCTCAAAAATTTATCTTGGTTCTCCGTAGGCAGCAGTTCTTAATCATTTTTATTCCAAGGATTCTCTGGCAATTCAATGCAAAACAATAAGAACTTAGAGTCATCACTGGATGATCAGAAGCTGAGGAAGGAGTAAATGATCCACAGAAATAAAGATACATTTTGCCTCGTCACAGGAATTGCAACGGGAGAAATTCCCAATGCTGAAGGGTCTTCAAAAGTCCATAGAAGCACTCCATGAGATAAAGAAAGAGTTTGTTTTAAACACCTGCCAAGTTTAGTAAAAGCTGACATTCGCTTGCAAGAATTGAGTCAAGCAAGAATTCTTCTCCTCCCTTGCCTCCCTTTGTGTCCACATGCTCCAATTCAGGATGCGTCTGGAACTTAACTATCAAAATCTCATAAGTAAGTGCAAGGAAAAATAAGTCAACTTCAGCTATAAACTTAGCTTTAAAAGTCCTGAAATTATAAGAAAAATAATATGGTCAATTACAGTATATTTAAGAAATGCAAAAATGATTCAACCTCAAAAAATTTAACAATGTGATATTATGCAACAGTGTTCAAAAGTGGAAAATTAATATCATCTTATTAGGAGTCTAAAGGCATTTAATAAAAACTAATACCTACTTACAAATAAAATCTTTTAGAAAACTAGAAATATAAGCGAGTTTCTTTAACTTGATGCACTCTATCAAATCCCTATAAGAAAGATTATATTTAATGGGAAAACTACAGAAGGGTAGAAACAAGAAAAGAATCTCTTCCCTATAACTCACCTTAGAAGAGGAGATATTGGTCAATGCAGTAAGATGAGAGGAAAAAGATATATAAAAATTGTAGTAAACAAGATCAAATTATATGCCATTATTTATATCACAAACACAAGAGAATCAAAAGAGATTAGAATCAGGTTAGAATCAGAGTCAGACAGACGTTTACTTTGTGTGTATCAATATCCAACAGCCAATATGTTCCTCTGTGTATTTTCATGAGTAATCGTGATGGTTAGTTTTATATTATCAACTTGGCTAAGCTGTAGTGCTCAGTTATTTGAACGAAACACTAATCCAGGTGTTGCTGTGAAGATATTCCATAGATGCAGTTAACATCTTCCATCAGTTGACTTCAAGTAAAGATTACCCTTGGTAATGTGAAGGGGCCTCATCTTATTATTTGAACACCTTACGAGAAAATACGAGTTTTCCACAATGGAAGCTTTTCCACAAGACTGCAGTATTAACTCCCGCCTTCGTTTCCGGTCTGCAGGCCTGCCCTACAGATCCTGAACTTACTAGCCCCCACAATTAGGTAAGCTGGTCCCTCAAAAATATATAGATATGAGATAGAAAGAGAGAGAGTGTGTGTGTGAGAGAGTGATATCCTATCAATTATGTTTCTCTGGAGAATTTTTAATACAATGAGTAAAAAAGGAAAATAAGATATATTTTGCAATGGTGTGAAAATCTGTATATCATCTAGGAACTGAGCTTTATAAAAATTAGTAAGACCAGTACAGATAAAACTTTAAGCTTTATGAAAAGACATAAGAGAAGTGAAATGGCATGATTATGGATGGGATTTTTTAATATCCAATGCAATTGCAACTGTAATCTCAGGCAGATTTTAGTAGAATGTGAGAAACATGTCCCAAAATAAATGTGGAAGGCTAAAAGTTTACAAACAGCTAAGGAAATCATTGAAATAATTTTTGAAAAAGGAGAATTCACCTGCTGGATATAAGTACGTGTTATTTTTTTTTTCCTTCAACTTTTATTTTAAGTTCCAGGATACATGTGCAGGATGTACAGGTTTGTTATACAGGTAAATATGTGCCATGGTGGTTTGCTGCACAGATGAACCCATCACCTAGGTAATAAGCCCAGCATCCCTTAGCTATTCTTCCTGATGTTCTCCCTCCTCCCTCCACCACCCCTCAAAAGGCTCCATTGTGTGTTTTTCTCCCTCAGGGGTCCGTGTGTTCTCATCATTGAGCTCTCACTTATAAGTGAGAGCACACAGTGTTTGGTTTTCTGTTCCAGCATTAGTTTACTGAGGATAATTACTTCCAGCTCCATCCATGTCCCTGCAAAGGACATGATCTAGTACTTTTTATGGCTGCATAATATTCCGTGGTATAATATACCATATTTTTTAATCTAGTCTATCATTGATGGGCATTTGGATTGATTCCATGTCTTTGCTATTGTGAATAGTGCTGCAATAAACATACATGTGCACGTGTCTTTTTAACAGAATGATTTAGATTGCTTTGGGTTTATACCTAGTAATGGGATCGCTGGGTCAAATGGTATTTCCACCTCTAGATCTTTCACCACACTACCTTCCACAATGGTGAAACCAATTTACACACCCACTAACAGGGTAAAAGTATTCCTTTTTCTCTGCAACCTCGCCACCATCTGTTGTTTTTTCACTTTTTAATAATAGCCATTCTGACTGGCATGAGATGGAATCTCACTGTGGTTTTGATTTGCATTTCTCTAATGATCAGTGATGTTGAGCTATTTTTCATATATCTGTTGGCTGCATGTGTGTATTAATTTGAAAAGTGTTCGTATCCTTTGCCCACTTTTTAATGGGGTGGTTTGTTTTTTTTCTTGTAAATTTGTTTAAGTTCCTTGTAGACTCTGGATATTAGACCTTTATCAGATGGACAGATTGCAAAAATTTCCTTTCATTCTGTAGGTTGTCTGTTCACTCTGTGAGCAGAAGCTCTTTTGCTGTGCAGAAGCTCTTTAGTTTAATTAGATCCCATTTGTCAATTTTTTTCTTTTGTTGCAATTACTTTTGGCATCTTTGTGATGAAATCTTTGTCCGTGCCTATGTAAGCACATATTTTAAATCCATTGATATCAAATCAGTGCAATTCTTGCACAGGAAATAACACATATAGATCAATGAAATCAAGTATTTCCCTAGTCACATGTAAGTGACAAAACTTTAAGACATTGCAAATGACAGAAGAAAGAGCAGATTACACAATAAATAACGTTGGGAAAATTGGCTTTTTACAAGAAGAGAACAAGTGGATTTCCTACCACACAATCCATGCAACTGTAAAAGCGTTAAACCTAAATGTTAAAGGGCATGTTATAAAACACTTTGAAGATTTCAGAGAGTTGTTTCATGAATTTGAGTTGAGAAATAATTTCTTAAGACTCCACAAGCCCAATTTGCTTTTAAATTTATAAACAGCATAATTTAATTACACAAAGAAAGCTATTTATTTTTATAAACAGCTTAACCCTAAAAATACCAAGTTGATAGAATTGTATATAATTCATCTCTAAAAGTAGAATAAATAATTCCATTTTTAAATGGAGAATTGAAATGATTCTCAAAGCCCATCAATGAGCTGAGATTTATAACTTCAGGATCAGTGCTTTGATGCATAGAATTTCTAAATCATAATCACTTCTCCAATCGGAACTACTCTTGTCAGTTACTCACAAATAACTCTTCCTACCCCTTTGTCAGGACAAGTTCTGAGCATGGTGGTAGAGTTTGTATATTTTGTCTTGAGGCTTCTCAACAATTTTCTAAATCCTCTCAGATCTGATTTTTCAATTTATCTGTGTCGACACAAGAGTGTGCTAGGGAAATGCTCACAAGTACTGTACATTCCCTGGAGAGGTACCATAAAAATACTAAGACATATGATCGAAAGACCAAGGTTCCACATCTATCCCTCCCACTACCAGCTGTGTGACCTTAGGAAAGTATATTGTCACTCTTTGTCAAGTATACATATTGCTAAAACCAGGGGGACAATGAGCTTGCAAGGTCCTTTATAGTTCCAACAACTATAATTCTGCCATTACCAATGACGCTAATGTGAGATTACACATCATGGTAGCCCAAAGTGAAAGATATTTGGGAATAGGCCCCATGGACTCTGACACTGCAAATACAGCATCAATTACCTAGTACTTTTATGACAACAACTGGCCCTGTCCTCAATATGGCAAGAAAAATTTCTGTTTTCTGGGTTCTTTAGTTGTTGACAAAAGAAAAACAAAATTGGCTAAATTAAGCAAGAAAATTTTTGTTTAATTATTGGAAGCAAATGTGATGAGTCATGAAACTGAAAAACAGAGCTGGTAAACTAAGTTTCTTAAAGAACCGTGTGATAATTAATTTTATGTGTCATCTTGACTGTACCACAGGGTGCCCAGATATTTGGTTAAACATTATTCTGGGTGTGTCTGTGAGGGTGTTTCTGAGCTGGGGCATCAGTCTTCTCCTGTCTTTGGATGCAGACTTGCACTGGAACTTACACCATCAGCTCTCTTGGGTCTCCAGATTGCTGAATGCAAATCTTAGGACTTCTCAGCCTCCATAATCCAATTCCTTATAATACATATTGGTACATATATTTACATAATATATACAGAGGCTGAAAAACTATTGTATATATATCCTATCCATTTGTTTTTCTGGAGTCCCTGACTATATATACAGAAACTCAAAAATCCCTTGGGATGATGAGAAAAAAGACAAAGAGAGAGCATCCCCACATCACCATGGAGGTACTTCTTCACCAACTACTTCACCTCTTCATTTCATCTGTGAGAGATAGTTTGTCCTAGTTGGATTATAAACTTACCATCTCTTGGCCAGGGCAAGTCAAAGCATCTTGGTTGAAATCACAGACAAGGCTGACTGCAATAAAAGGGAGAGATCTTTTCCTCAAAGAGAATCAAGATAGCTACCACACAAAGGAGAAATTAATCTTGGATAAGCAAGATCAACACCTCTCACAACAATTACTCACAGAAAGCTCTGACACTGGTATATAATAACTGTCATTTTCTGAGGCTTTGCTCACATTGGAAAAATCTCTGCTGTCAGGCCTAATAGAATCAGAGAAATTATAGACAGTCTACAGCTCGTCTTCATCTGAAATGGTAGTTTATTAGCTTGGACTTGTTAGGGACACTCTGCTGTTTTTATTCCCCCCATTCCTTTACTGAAATCTCTTCAAACAATTAAAAAAAAAAAAAAACTAAGAATATGTATTTACATCTTTTCTCAATGTCTCAAAGGAATTTTAATGTCTTTAAAAAGCATGTTTTTCTTCAGACACAGTCAGTCTTGGTAATCTACTATTGATACTTTCATAGGGATAGAGTAAGATGTGCAAAACCAAATGAGGTAGAGTTCATTTTGAAAATAGAGAAAGACATTATAGTCATACTAAGTAGAAAATCACTGATAGAACTACTTCTGCTCCATTATGACCAAACTCTTCTTTAGAATTAAGAATCCATCATGCTGGCAAGAAATGTGCTTGGAAGGGTGCAGAGTTATTCTGTGATCTCAATGAGAAAAGATGTAGAGGTGGCAAAAGACAATTTTGCAAACTTCCTAACTGTGTCTACACTGAAGTTACTGCTTTCCTTCAGCAACCTGGATTTGATTATAAGGATGACTGAATAGTATAAACCAGGTTTGTTTTATTCTCATGGTTTCTTGAGGATTTAATCCCTATTTGATTCTGGTTACCTTTTTACAAAATGGGACAAAATATGGCCACTGGATATTGAATGTTTCAGGAAACACTGAAACATGTCACCTGGTCTTACCCAGTGGTAAACTGCATGAACACCTGACCTCCCTGAAGTTGCAGCCAAATACAGCACTGAGAGTGAATGTGTCCGTTATGAATACTGCACT
Source organism: Macaca fascicularis (assembly GCF_037993035.2). Classification (NCBI taxonomy): domain Eukaryota; kingdom Metazoa; phylum Chordata; class Mammalia; order Primates; family Cercopithecidae; genus Macaca; species Macaca fascicularis. The sequence continues at coordinate 62,206,806 of NC_088378.1, forward strand.
TCTTGTTTCCTTTGAAGAAGTCCTTTTCCCTGACAGTCTAGAAATAAGGAGACGCCTAGCCCCGGAGAAGAGCTTTACTGATGCCCCCTACCACAGAACTGCCTGTGCCCATGGAGACACACCTGCAGCAATAGAATCCTCTTCTTATTTTTGCCCCAGTCTGTGTAGTTATTTGCCATGGAGTCAAGCAAAGAGAAATTGGAAACAATATCTGACTTAAGTAGAGCATTTGAAATGCAGGGGTTTCATGTGTTAATATAAACAAAGATTCCATCTGGAGTTGAAATCTGGTCTGATTATTATTATTATTATTATTATTTTATTTTATTTTTTTGGAGAGTCTCTTTCTGTTGCCCAGGCTGGAGTGCAGTGACGCAGTCTCGGCTCACTGCAAGCTCCGCCTCCCGGGTTCACGCCATTCTCCGGCCTCAGCCTCCCGAGTCGCTGGGACTACAGGCTCCCGCCACCACACCCGAGTAATTTTTTGTATTTTTAGTAGAGACGGGGTTTCACCATGTTAGCCAGGATGATCTGGATCTCCTGACCTCGTGATCCGCCCGCCTCAGCCTCCCAAAGTGCTGGGATTACAGGCGTGAGCCACCGTGCCCAGCCCAAAATCTGGTCTGATTTTTAAAATATGTTATAATATATGAATAAACCATCTTAAAAATACAGGAGTTGAAGACCAGCCTGGGCAACACGGTGAAATCCCATCTCTACTAAAATACAAAAATTAGCCGGGCGTGGTGATGATTATGTGCCTATAGTCCCAGCTACTCAGGAGGCTGAGGCAGGAGAATCGCTTGAACCTGGGAGGCGGAGGTTGTAGTGAGCCGAGATGGTGCCACTGCACTCCAGTCTGGATGACAGAGCGAGACTCTGTCTCACCAAAAACAAAAAACAAAACAAAACAAACAACAACAAAAAAATACTGACTCTTTTGGAGAGCAAGTTTTTACTAAGCCTGTGACCTCAGCTCTGTCATTTAATTTCTCTTAGTCTGGGCTTATTTATCTGTTTAGTAGTATCTGCCTCACCCAACTCAGAGGGCAAGTTGAAATAATGGACGTGAAAACACGACGTAAATCCAAAGTGAAGTGAAATGGAATTATTGCTGGGAAGCAGTCTGATGTAATTCAAATAAAATAGACATTGCAATTGGGAGATCTTGGTCTAACTGAAAATTCTTAATAGCAAGGTATATATTTTGGCATTTTCGATTACAGGAACATGAACTAGCAATAAATAGCAGAAAAATCATTAGCTCAGGTTTGTAGTCAGACAGACACAGGTTCAAGTACAGACTCTGCCACTTAATAATTTTTGTTGTCACACAGCACCTTCCCCTGTCTAATACTCAATTTTCCCTCTTGTAAAATGAGAAAAATATTCTCTACCATGACCGAAATTAAACTGGCAATATATCCATGAAAGGAAAGAGAAAGATCAAATGAAAAAAGTTAAGGCAGCCTCAGATTCAAGAGGAACTGAAAAAATGTAAAAGGTGGAGATAAACTACATCAAAAGAAGAACAGCTGCAGATTCTAAAAACCAAAAAGTCAGCAAGTATTTTAAATGAAAATGAGAATCTTGCTTAGCATTAATGGGGAAAAAAGCCTCCCAGTTAAAAAGGCTAGAGAAAGGCCACTTTAGAAATCTAAACCAGCTAAAAAAACAGTGAGATTTTGCAGGGGCAACAAAAGAGGTCAGGGTATTTCATCTCCTACTCAGAATTATGCATTAAAAATATGTGGATAGGATATTCTTCGGCCTAAGCAACTAAAAAGATGGGTGTGTAAATATGTCAACCCTGCATGGTCATGGAAACATGTGCCTTCTTTTTTTTTTTTTTTATTCAACTATTAAGTTCCAGGGTACACTTGCAGGATGTGCAGGTTTGTTACATAGGTAAACGTGTGCCATGGTGGTTTGCTTTACAGATCAGTCCATCACCCAGGAATTAAGCTGAATTAAGCCCAGCAACCATTAGCTACAGTTCCTTGTGCTCTCCCTCCCCATGGCCGCCCTGACAGACCCCAGTATGAGTTGTTTTCCTCTATGTGTCTATGTGTTCTCATCATTCAGCTCCCACTTATAAGTGAGAACATGCAGTGTTTGGTTTTCTGTTCCTGCATTAGTTTGCTGCAGGTAATGGCTTTCAACTCCATACAAGTCTCGGCAAAAGACATAATCTCATACCTTTTATGCCTGCATAGTATTCCTTGGTGCATATGTACCACATTTTCTTTATCCAGTCTATCATTAATGGGAATTTGGGTTGATTCCATGTCTTTGTTATTGTGAATAGTGCTGCAGTGAACATATGTGTGAATGTGCCTTTGTAATAGATTGATTTCTATTCCTTTGGGTTTATACTCAGTAACAGGATTGCTGGGTCAAGTGGCGTTTCCACCTCTGATCTCTGAGGAATCGCCATACTGTCTTCCACTGTAGTTGAACTAATTTAAACTTCCACCAGTGTTACAGTGTTCCTCTTTCTCTACAACCTTGCCAGCATCTGTTGTTTTTTGACTTTTTAATAGTAGTCATTCTGACTGGTGTGAGATGGTTATCTTATTGGGGTTTTAATTTGCATTTCTCTAATGATCAGTGATGTTATTTTCATGTTTCTTAGCCACATGAATGTCTTCTTTTGGGAAGTGTCTGTTCATTTCCTTTGCCCACTTTTTAATGGGATTTTTTTTTTCTTGTAAATTTAAGTCCCTTGTAGACCCTGGATACTAGATCTTTGTCAGATGGATAGATCACAGAAATTTTCTCCCATTCTGTGCGTTATTTGTTCACTCTGATGATAGTTTTTGTTGTTGTTGTTTGCTGTGCAAACGTTCTTTAGTTTAATTAGATCCCATTTTTCAATTTTTGCTTTCATTGCTATTGCTTTTGGCATTTTCGTCATGAAATCTTTGCCAGTGCTTATGTCCTGAATGGTACTTCCTGGGTTTTCTTCTAGAGTTTTTACAGTTTTGGGGTTTACGTTTAAGTCTTTAGTCCCTCTTGTGTTAATTTTTGTTTAAAGAATAAGGAAAGGGTCTACTTTCAATTTTCTGCATATGGTGAGCCAGTTGTCCCAGCACTATTTATTAAATAGGGAATCCTTTACCCATTGTTTGTTTTTGTCAGGTTTAAGATCAAATAGTTGTAGGTGTGTGGTCTTATTTCTGAGTTCTCTATTCTGTTCCATTGGTCTATGTGTCTGTTTTTGTACTAGTACCATGCTGTTTTGGTTACTGTAGCTTTATAGTATAGTTTGAAGTCAGTTGGATAATGCCTCCAGCTTTGCTTTTTTGCTTAGGATTGTCTTGGCTATTCAGGCTCTTATTTGGTTCCATGTGAATTTTTAAATAGTTTCTTCTAATTCCGTGAAGATTGTCAATGTTAGGTAATGGGAATAGCATTGAATCTATAAATTACTTTGGGTAGTATGGCCATTTTCACAATATTGATTCTTCTTATCCCTGAGCATGGAATGTTTTTTCATTTGTTTGTGTCCTTTCTGATTTCTTTGAGCAGAGGTTTGTAGTTCTCCTTGAAGAGGTCCTTCACTTCAATTGTTAGCTGTATTCCTAGGTATTTTACTCTTTTTGTGGTAATTGTGAATGGAAGTTTATTCATAATTTTGCTTTCTGCCTGTCTGTTGGTGGTGTATAGGAATGTTAGCAATTTTTGCACATTGATTTTGTATCCTGAAACTTTGTTAAAGTTGCTTATCAGCTTAAGAAGGTTTGGGGTTGAGACTATGGGGCTTTCTAAATATAGGATAATGTCATCTGCAAACAGGGATAATTTGACTTCCTCTTTACCAGACTTTGTCTTCTATCTCTCAGAGCACTTCTTGGAAAATTCTGCAAAATTGACAAGGAGACCTCTGGGTTTTTCTTCTTATGTTCTTCTCTGCACATCTGCTCAAAGAAGGCATAAGCAGACGTATTGCCCTTTTTTCTCAGGGTTGTCATTAGCCATCCTGACAGTAGTGTTCACTAGCCTAAGCAGTGCAAGGCATGACAGGCAGCTCTGCGCTCCCCAGCCTCCTCACGCTAGCTGCCTCCATGAGAGCCACCTATTCCCTATTCCTTTCTTTCTTTTATTTTCTTTCTCCCTTTCTTTCTTTCTTTTTTTTTTTTTTTTTTTTGGGACAAAGTCTCACTCTGTCACCCAGGGTAGAGTGCAGTGGTGTGATCTCAGCTCACTGCAAACTCCGCCTCCCGGGTTCAAGCGATTTTCCTGCCTCATCCCCCTGAATAGCTGAGACTAGGCACCCACCACTACACCCAGCTAATTTTTGTATTTTTAGTAGAGACGGGGTTTCGCCATGTTGGCCAGGCTGGTCTCGAACCCCTGACCTCAGGTGATCCACCTGCCTCAGCCTCCCAAAATGCTGGGATTACAGGCGTGAACCACAGCATCCAGCCCTTTTCTTTTCAAAGTAAGTTTCCAGTGGCCTTTTCTGGAGGCCCAAGTAACTTGCATTTATCAGTTTACAGGATTTAGATTCTGCAGTAAAGCCAGGGATAACACAAGTAAAGCAAATTTTGAAATTAACCAAAGAGCTCTATCTTATAGCTGTGGTAACATGTTTATGAGACAAGAATTTCAGAACAAAGCTGAAAAAATGTTAGATGCATATTTGTGGAGAATATTTTAGTTTCCTTTTTTTTCTGAGAAGAATTGAATCGACAAGCCACATTTGATAAATGTTATGAATAATTCAGCTAGGTATGTTTGAGCATCAAAGACATATAATTTTTTAAAAAGCTAGAACTTTATCAATATATCAACATACGGTGGTGATGACATAACAAGGTTATTTTAAGGGTACACAGGAATAGGGACCTCGGTTTGGTACAATATTCAAGAATCATGAAAACCAGAGCATATTTCATGAAGAATCCAGGGCAGCCTTGAGATCTTCTCCTTGTTTCTCTAGCGTTAGGGAAGAGAAATTCTTCAAAGTAAACCAGAAGTACAATATGCACAGAGGCCACATGTAGTCTGGGTGTTACATTTTGCTGCAACCTCAGGAGGTACAGGTAGTCGTAGTTTCATGCCCATATCCACCACTGGAGTAGCCCTAGCACAATTACCTCTGTATATCTGATAATGTCTGCTTTGTATCAAATGTCTTCTAGTGACATTCTTTTTCCCCTCTTGACTTCCACTAGGCCCATAATTTTCTCTTCCCTGTGATTTTGACTCACCAGGAGCCCAGAGGCCATCTGCTTCCTCATGGGATCCTTTCAACTTCTACTTGCACTCCAGCAACTTTCATTCACAGTTCATATTCTCCAGAGAGATGAAATGATTGATCCACCCCATCTTTTCATATCAATCCATGGCACCAATTTCTGGCCAGCCTTTGGGTCAGATGCCACCTTCAGTCCAATCATTTGTTAATGAGAAAGTCACATGGTTCATAACAAGGAATTTAGGTGAGGAAGTTTCATTCACAAGGATTAGGTCTTGATAAATTACGAGACCACTCTCAGTGACTATGGAAATCTAAGCAAGTCATTAACTATCTTTAAGCACTCTGTGCCTGTCTCACCAGATTTTTGTAATCATCATATGAAATAATTTATGTGAGAGCCCTTTGTAACTTCTAAAGTCAAGTATCATGATATGAATATGCGTACATTTAATTCTTTTTTTTTTTTTTTTTTGTGAGACAGGGTCTCACTTTGTTGCCCAGGCTGGAGTGCAGTGGCATGATCTCGACTCACTGCAACCTCCACCTCCCAGTTCAAGCGATTCTCCTGCCTCAACCTCTTGAGTAGCCCGGACTATAGGTACACACCACCACACCTGGCTAATTTTTGTATTTTTAGTGGAGCTGGGGTTTTACCATGTTGTCTAGACTAGTCTTGAACTCCTGACCTCAAGTGATCCACCTGTCTTGGCTTCCCAAAGTGCTGGGATTACAGTTGTGAGCCACTGTGCCAGGTCTCATAAATTTATTTTTTAAACTATTCAGTTCCATGTATGTAATGATTGGCTCTGAGGAATTTGTGGTCAGTTCTCAAGAATAAGGTACTTGTTACAGATGCCCTCTAATGTGCCAACAGTCTGAATTAGAGCTTCTTAATTTAATTCAGATCATTTCAGTTCAGATGAATATTTCTGTGTGTCTCTTCAGTACATAAGGTCTCTAGCTACATTAAGGTCTCTAGCCCAGTGCTGAACATTGCCCAGTTTTTAGGAGTAGGACACTCACTGTGTAATGCCTTCCCCACCCACCCCCCCCCCCCCCCCACACACACACACACAAATCTTGTTTTGGAAATATTTTCATGACTCTAGTAATTATTTATCAATTGCCAGCTTCCAGGAAGATACTACATAGGCCTTATCCTCAAGGTCTGACCATCTCGAAGGACTTAAAAATGGAGTTCACAATGCTATAAAATATAAAGATGAACTACTGTTTTTTGAGATAGTATATCCAACTGCACAACTGGACTCACTAGGGGGTATAGCCCCCACACAAGGTCACTCTCACTTCTGACACCAATTGAATGTTCAGGGATGGGAGCAGATTTCTGAAACCACATTTGTATTTGATAATTCACTGTAAGGGCTCACAAAACTCACTGAAAGCATTATACTCGTGATTATGGTTTACTACAAGGAAAGGATGCAAATTAAAATCATCCAAGGAAAGAAGCGCATAGGTCAGAGTCCAGGGAAGGTGACACATGCAGAACTTCTGCTGTCCTCACCTCTGGCATCATGAACACCTTCCTTTCCCAGCACCAATGTGAGATAACATGCATGGAGTATCACCAACCAGGAAAGCTTACCCAAGCTTGTGTTGTCCAGAGATTTTATTGCGGCTCAATCACACACTGCTGTGTGGTTAATCTTTAGTGTCCAGGATTTGCCAAAGTCAGACTGACATATTTAGCCTCCAGTTCCCTCCAGAGACAAAACTCAAACCACATGGCCAAAAGCCCCATCATAAATCACATTGTAAGACTGTCAGATGGCCAAAGCCTCCAGGCAAACAAAGACCCTCCCCGCCTCAGGCACGAAATATCAAGCATTTAGATCTCACCTCCCAATAGCTTAGGGCAAAGTCCAGACCTTTCTTTGGGTAAGGTTAATTCTTCACTACACAATAACTAAGTGTAATAAGTGACATTTAACTCAATCAGAATTCTAGTAATATGATCCTCAGGGAGATTAGAAACCACTGGTGAGGGTGGGATAGAATCACATAAAATTGACATGCTGTATACAGAGGTAAAATTATGAACCAAGATAATCTAAGAAAGCAAACAAGGCATATTTTTCTATTTTCAGACTGTCTTCCCATTTACTTAAGATAGTTTTATTGAGGTAAAACTTATGTACCATAAAATTCACCCATTTTAATTGTATAATTCCGTATTTTTATTAAACTTACAGAGCTGTGAAACCATCACCACAATCTGAGCATTTCCACCATCCCAGAAAAATCCCCTGTGCCCATTTTTCAAATCCTATTCTTATTCCCAACCCTAGGAAACCCCTGAAATACTTTCTGTTTCTATAGATCTGACTTTTCTGCATAGTGCATATCAATGGAATTCTACAACATGTAATCATTTGCATTGCACTTTTTAACATAACGTTTTGAAATTCGTTCATGTCATAACATGAATCAGTGGTTTAACCCTTTTCATTGCTGAGTTGTATGTATTCCATTGTACGGCTATACCACATTTTGTTTATGCATTCTCCATCTGATCGATTTTTGGATCACTTCTATTTATTCCAATTATGAACAATCATGCTATTAATGAACTTGTTACGTGGATATAGTTTATTTTTTTCAGGTAGATAGGAAATAGTGGAATTGTCAGAGTTTTCAGTAAGTTTATGTATAACTTAAAGAAACTATCAAGCTGTTTTCAAAAGTGCTTGTCACATTTTTACATTCCCACCAACAATGGGCATGTCCAGTTCCTATGCATTGTGCCGACACTTATTGTTTTCTGCTTTTTTTTTTTTTTTTACTGTAATCATTTTAGTGGGTAAAAAGTTATTTTACATTTTTTTTTGTTTTGTTGTGTTTTGCTTTTTTTTTTTGAGATGGAGTCTTGCTCTGTCCCCTAGACTGGACTGCAGTGGCGCGATCTTGGCTCACTGCAAGCTCCACCTCCCGGGTTCATGACATTGTCCTGCCTCAGCCTCCTGAGTAGCTGCCTCAGGCACCTGCCACCATGCCCGGCTAACTTTTTGTATTTTTAGTAGAGACGGGGTTTCACTGTGTTAGCCAGGATGGTCTCGATCTTCTGACTTCGTGATCTGCCTGCCTTGGCCTCTCCTCCCAAAGTGCTGGGATTATAGGCATGAGCCATGGCGGCACCCGGCCCGTATTTTTCAAACTAGCTATAACTGCACTGGTAAAGGACATTCATTATTGAGATGTGCATGCAAGGAAATAACAACTTCAGTAACAGGCGCTCTGTCTCTCCCTTTGCTGTGGAGAAAAGATTTTGCCATGCTTGTTCTTTGTGTTTGAAGCTTTCATATCTGAGAACTGTTACTTGTGATTATCACTGGAGAAGACCAAATCCATTGATCTTCACATGAATGTCACATCAAATCTGTCTGGCAGCAAGCACAATGTTATTTCTTTGTAAAATTTCTCATGTTTACTAAAAGAGATGATAGCAAAAGTGGAGGGGATAAGATATACATAGGAATTATGGCAGGGTGGACAGGACTGGGAAACATGCTGCATTTAGATATGTGATAAAAATACTTCATGGTGTCATGCAGAATGACACTGTAAACACAACAATCTGTGTTGACCTATGGATTAAGCTTAAATTTCTAGTAGCAGTATTCCACACATAACTATCTTACTCCCCACTTGCAAAAACCACCATGCACAATAAACTAACATGTGGGAAGTGAGAAAAAATGTAGGAAGAAGAAAAAATAATCCAAAGAAAGAAGGTAAACAAGAAAGAGCATTGCTAGAATGTATAAATCATGGTATGATTTATAACTGGTATAAGCAAGCATTGAAATATTTAATTTCATGCCATTTATAATGTAAAGCACAACCAGGCTGACTAGTTTTGATAGCAGGGGAAGGGGGATTACAGAAATGGCCTTTCAGGAATATGGGGAACTGTAGGGAACTACAGCTCAGAAGCCCCTGACCACTGACTCCGTTCGCATCCCTCAGTATGATGGCATTGCTTTAATGATGCGAGTACAGATCAAGAACCAGGACAGCCAAATATTTGTAAACATTACCTTAATTCAGTGAATTTCAATGGCACACTGTTTATTCCCCAGGGTGTAGTTGTCAACGTCTGGGGGCATGTTGAGCTGTCACAGCATCTGGTGAGTGGAGCTTAGACTTGCTGCTAAACATCCTAAAATGCACAAGACAGCCTCCCACAACAAAAAATTATCCAGTCCAAAGTCAGTAGTTCTGAGACTGAGGAATGCTGCCTTGAGTAGAAGCACACTGATTATTTCCATAACATCTACCTGAATAGTCATGTATGGCCCCAATTAAAGGGCCACTCTGCACAGTAATTGACCTCATGCTGAAACCACTGCAGTTTCATCAGTAACTACATATACTTTTTGAATCTCTAGGCCTAGAAAAGCTGTATTATGATATGCTGCCTGTGCTTCTTTTCTGCCTGGTTACAGTACTTTCAGTCACTTTTTTTTCTAGCCTTGGTGAGTTAAATCATGAACGTAATCTAATCTTACAACAGAGGGAGAAAGGTAAATGTCTGTGTGTGTGTGGGTGGCCTCTTCCTGCCCGTCTGTATTGTATCTAAAATGCTAAATCTATCTTTAAAAATTAAAATCCATAGGTAGTCTGAGAAATATTTTAGATAATTGTTTCCAACTTCCTTCTTCTTGCCTTTTTGGCAAAATCGTATTAATAAGAGCAAAACAAACTGCTTTGAGTTTTATCTTGCATGTCCCCTAACTGCTTACGAATTTAAAAAACATAATGACATGTCTTAGAAAGCAGGTTGCAGGAAAGAAGAGAAAAAATAAAATACTCTAAAAAACATAAACTAGAAAAATAATTCCTACAAAAGTCCCTAAGAAGATTCAAAAAACTGAATGGACTTGGAACATTTATATTGTGCTCTATTTTATAACACAATTCCAGTCATTGTGGATTTCCCCCAGATTAGTTTGTATTTTTTGCTTATCTCATTTTGCAAATCAGAGAAAAGACCCTCTTTCCATTATGCAAATTTACTCTTCCTATTTCTAGTCCATCAATCTTCATATGTGGTAATAAATGTGATAGATATATTCTGTCATGCTAGCTTTTTTAAAAATAATAATTTTAGGTTTTCCCACTGGAAATTTTTGGAAAATGGTATAGCATGCACCTCAGATTTGTCCCTTCCTCCTGATATAAGGAAAAAGAAGCTGGGGTATTTATGCTCCAATTCTTGTCAACCAGTGGCTGAGGACTGTCCTGGGAGAATGTGTGGATGCTAAAAGAAAATGTGTAGAGAGCATAAATGCATTAACAGCTTTTTCAATTCATTTTCACAGAGTCAGTGATGGCTTCTTTCCATAAATGATGTCGATATTACATTACTTTTAGTAAAGTTGTACAGCTAAGCACAAAGTAAAACCAACAAAAACGTAACTTCTCCCAATCAAGAGATATGAGCGTGGAAGGGTGGTAGGAGGTAATAAAATTGCACTTTCCTCATCTTGCTTACCAAGGAGTAAGGAAAAAAGGGTGATTTATAAAGAAACAGGAATATATACTTATTATTTACATTTGTAATTTTTTAAAAACAAGTGGATGGATGGCAGTCAGTGGTTTGGTTTTTCTCTTATTATGTCTTCTAACCCTGCTGTTTTGCATCTTTCTTTCTCATCCCTTAGCTACATCTTGGGCCAGTTCTGCAACTCTCTGGTCACTTTCAGCTCCTAAAGTTCGGACTAATTTAATGCACCAATCCAAAACTCAATTTTAATCATAGATCTTCCTTTTCTACCCCACGTCCATTTTCAAGAATAGATTTGATTTGTAATCATGGCTGCTAGAGTGATGGGGAGATGGAGTCTACTCTGACTTCTTTCTCCTGTTTCATTTTCTGCGTTTAGATCTCCTGGGGTTCTGGGGGAGAAATATTAGTGGTGAGGTGTATTTACACAACTACCTGAAGGCTGATCATGGGCACTAGCTCCTGGTCCTGCTCTGATTTGAGTTCATTTTCCTTGCTGCTGATGACCATTCATGGTCATGAGAGTCTGCAGATGGCTGTATGAGTGTTCTTCTTAGTGCAATGCTCCCCAGTATTCACCCAGGCCTCATCTGTTATTGTTGCCCCTTTCAGAGATACCAGCAGTGTCTCCTTAACCATGACAGTGGTTCATGCTCACAACTACTTTTCTGGAATGGACTAAAATCTGCTAGGGTTAGTGGTCTCCTGAACTCATACTTCCTCATTTAACTGCTATGCCCCATCTCAGGGAGCCAAAGGAACTGCACACATCTTCTTTTGTACCCCTTCCAAGATCACAGAGAACTGACATGGTTTGAGAGGCTGGTTTCCACCATCTCCTTCTAATCATACACCACAACCCCTTTCTAAGAACGTGTATGCTCCTATATACTCCACGGGAAACACTGAGGTGGCTGTGCAGATCCTTCAAATCAACAAACATTCAGCCTTCCATTGAGAGGCAAGTGCACTCTCAGCACCACCTCTGTCTATCACTGATTCCGCTGGAGGGAATCCTCTCACTCCCTTGGAAAAGAGAAAGTCTCTACTGTGAACACTACTTCTCAATGTCTCTAGTTACAATGGACTTAGACACTCCTTCCCTATTCCCCTCTGTGTAGACTAAGAATAGGGTCATTGATGAGAGTTAAACCATTCCTACAGCCTCTTGCTAAGTTGGAAGAGAAGGGCATGAGGTCAATTAAAGATTCTTTCTTTGGAATCAAGAGTAGAGTTTCTCAAACTTCAGGGTAATTTCCTCAACACAACATATAACTTGGAGATTCTTTTTAAAATACAGATCCTGGTCCATTAACTCTGGGCTGGGACCTGAGATTCTGCACTTCTAATAAGCTCCTATGTGATGCTCAACTTGCTGATTTACAGACCACAGTTTGAGAGGTAAGGATAAAGCAAGTAGCTCTTAACCACAGCTTTGTGTGCCATAGTTACAAATTCCAAGGAGAGATGGAAGAGGGAGCTATACAAGCAAGGTAAGGGAGGACATTTTTATTTTCTATTTTAAATTATCTTATTTGGAATTTGTTATGCCTTTACATTTTTTTAATTTTAAAATACAGAGGGTTAAGCAGCCCAATAATAATTTTTTTAAATTGTCATACTCATTGTAGGGACTTTGAATAATTTTTTCGTATTTATATGGAGTCTCTAATTTCGTTTTCTTTTTGATATAAGTGAAGGAAATGCCAGCTGCTAGCAGTTAAGCAGTTAATGCCTTTCTCACTTAAGATGGACCTCATGTTGGTTTAGAAAATATCTGCTAACCAAAAAGAAATTTTAAATTCATTAAATTAGACTTTGGGGATAGTACTCTATGCCCGGACTAAATTACTTTTGAATTCCCGTTTGTTAAAGACAGAAAGAATATAAACGGTCCACATGCATTTAGAATATATAACATGAAACCCTGAAAATTTCCAATATCATTCCGCCAAATAAAAACTTCCTTCAAGGGGATTTAACCAGAGAAAATACACGGATGCTTCAATATTCAGTGTTTTCATCTGCATTCCTGATGCCTTACTTGGTTAGTGCTTCTACCCATATTAACTGTAGAGATTTTCTCTCTTATCTCTTTTCTAATGTGACGCTCCCCTAACGCAAGTCTTTTTGATTTATTCTTTGCTTTTCTTTCTTGCAAACTCTCTGAGATGTTGTGCTGCTGAGGTTAATTGAGGATTCACGCTCCTAGACTTCAGTCCCATTTCAGGTTAGCCGTAGGTTCCCTGTACCCTCAGCGCCATCTCTGGTCATGAGCTGGAACTGCAGGCCAGGGAAATTCCAGAGTCATTCTCCCATCTCTGGAGTTGGCCAGGCTCTCTAATGTGGCCTGGGCTGTATTTTTATTTCTAAATCTGCTGAAGAATCTGCCCATGGGCTTGCCTGCTGCCATACTTTCTAATCTTCGAGTAGCTAGTGCCAACCTAATGCTTTTACAACATCCCTCAAAAGTCGAAAGTTTCAGCAGAGAGCCAACTGATGTGTTGGAGGCTAGATCTGCATACAGTGCAAGGTGCAGACTTCCCCAAAACTTTTTAAAAAAATTCTATTGTTGGGATGTCTTAGGTGTTCTCACTTTGCAGGGGCTTCCGTGGGTGTTTAGATATGTAATTTCCTCAAGAAGCCTACTAAATAGGTTACTTTGATTTCCAAGCTAAAATGTTGTTACTCAATATAACAAATCTTTATATTTTGCTTTTTAAAAATGAATTTTAACTAAGTCTATTAGGGTTTTACCTAACGAAGTATGTATTCTGGGACTAGGGGACCTCGTAGGAGCCCTAAACCCACACTACAAAGCAGCTTATCATTTTATTTTATTATTTTTTGGCTGCAAGAAGTCAATTGGCTATAGCTATAGGATTTAATTTTTCTGTAACTACTCAGTCATAAAAAGGAACGAAATAACGTCTTTTGCAGCACCTTGAATGGAGCCAGAGGCCATTATTCTAATTGAAGTAGCTCAGGAATGGAAAACTAAACATCATATGTTCTCACTTGTAAGTGCAAGCTAAACTATGAGGATGCAAAGATGGAAGAATGTTATAATAAATTTTGGGGACTGTGGAGGAAGGTTGGGAGGATGGTGAAGGATAAAAGACTACATAGTTGGTACAGCGCACACTGCTTGAGTGACAGGTGCACTAAAATCTCAGAAATCACCACTAAAGAACTTTTCTGTGTAATCAAAAGCCACCTGCACCCCCAAAGCTATTGAAATAAAAGTAAAAATAAATAAAAATTAAATAAATCAGGATATATCCAAGGCCTAACAAAAATAAATTTCCTGTAGCTATAAGAAGCAAAGACGCATCTATGCTAACATAAAATGAATTGATATATAGACATTCCAAGGAATTCAGAAATTAGGTGATTTTGAAATTAAAACAATTCACATTATAGAGACAGAGATGATGATGCATATGTCAACATTAGTGAAAATTGTGGAAATTTAATTTTTTAAACTTTCTGAATTTTTGATGATTTCCCAGAAAAATGTGTTTATCTAAAGAAAGATTGATTATCCAGATTACGTATCTGGAATATTGTCTGCAATTCTCTGCTAGAGAGTTTGGTTACTTCTCTGTGAAATAACTGTAGATTTCACTTTAAGGTCAAAATACTGACACCTACAATTTGTAACTTCACCCATGAAAAAACTTATCCTTATATTAAGCAATGGCATAAATTCTAACTAATATCTGCCAAATCATTATAAAAAAATGTATTATGAAGAAAAACAAATTGTTGCTATGGTTTCTTAGTATTAAAAGATAAAATTTTTTAAAAACCCGTATTTCTCTACATGAGGTTAAGTGCAGGAAATAAGGTACTTGCAAGAGTGTCCCCTACTTCAGTGGTGAATAGATTAAGTCAAAAATTATCAGAAGTCTGATTTAAAAATGTATCTTTGGGCATTTTGTTTGCTTAAAAAACACTCAGGACTTCATGACAGATTTGCACCTCCTTAGCTGCACTCTTATGATTTGGCAAGAGGTAAATGACTGACTCTTTTCTAGTTAGTCAGGTTAAAGACATCGAGCACAAAAACCTGAAAGCATCCTGAAGAAGATTCAAAACGGCAAGAGGATGAGCTAGCTCCCCCAAATATTAAAATAACTCAATCTATAAAGAAGTTAAATTAAAACAATATGGGATATGTGCATGGTTTAGACAAAATTAGGAAAAAAAAATATCCTGCAATTTATACACAAATAATATATGTTAAAACGACCATCTCAATATCTCAGTTCTATGTGAATATTGTTTGGATTTTTGTTGGGTTTTTCGGGGGGTGGTGGTGGTTAGTGATATTCAGAAAGAACGGTATAGCCACGTGGATAAACAGAAAAATTGGATCCATTACTCACACTACACAGCAAGATAAGCTTCAAATGGATCAGAGATTTAAACAAAAAAATGAAATGATACAAGTAATAGAAGAAATTTAGACCGGGCACAGTGGCTTATGCCTGAAATTCCAGCACTTTGTGAGGTCAAGGCTGATGGATCTCTTTGGCCCAGGAGCCCAAGGCTACAGTGAGTCATGATTATGCCACTGCCTTCCAGCCTGGGTGACAGAGTGAGACCCAGACTCTAGAAAAGAAGAGAAGAAAAGAAAAGAAATTTGGCTGAATTCATATTTAACCTTGAGTGGGCATACCTTTCCCATCTAAAGTCCAAAATCCAGAGGCAAGAAGAAAAAAAAAAGAAATTTAAAAATTGTATCACATTAAAAGAAAATACTTTTGAATTGTCAAAAACACTGTAAGCAAAGTAATAAAATAAATTATTTACAACTTAAATCACGGATAAATCATTAATATCACTAATATATTGAATGTTCCTTAAATAGTAAAGAGTCAATGTTTCTTTACAGATGACCTATAGAAATTCATGATCAATTCATAGAAATAAGAAACGCAAATGGTTTTAGCCATGTAAATAGATGTTCAACCTCTCTCATATTAAGAGAATATACTAATTAAACCTACACCTAGAGAGCATTTTTTACTTATCAGTTGGGCACAAAGTTAGAAAACATACTTTGCGAGGCAGAGGCAGGCAGATCACTCGAAGTCAGGAGTTCAAGACCAGCCTGGCCAACATGGTGAAACCCTGTCTCTACTAAAAATACAAAAAATTAGCCGGACATGGTTGGGGATGCCTGTAATCCCAGCTATTCGGGAGGCTGAGACAGGAGAATTACTTGAACCTGGGAGGCGAAGGTAACCTGGCAGTGAACCGAGATCGCACCACTGCACTTCAGCCTGGGTGACAAAGCGAGACTCCATCTCAAAAAAAAGAAAAAAAAGAAAACTTACTCTGTTGGTAAGCCTATGGAAAAAGGGGCACTCTCCTGTATCTCTCGAGAGACATCAACATTTGATTCCATAGCAATCAAGGTAATTGCTATGGAAAATAACTTGAAAATGTCTAGCAAAATTACACAGAATCAATTTTTTGCCCTAGCAATCTCACTTCTAAAAATCTATCCCACAGATACATTGGCTTTTCATTGTGGGAATTATCTGATAGAGCAACTTAAATGTACATCAGTAGGAAGCTGTTTGGATTACATTGCACTGCCACTCAGTGGGTTACTATGTAGCTATAACAATGAATGAGGAACATCTCTGTGGACTTCCAGGGACTGAGTGTAGGAATTATTTTTCAGTGAAAAAATAAAGGTGGAAAATGATGGATAGTATGATCCTATTTATCTTAAAAATAGTACATTGTACATGTGCTTAATATTTTTAAAAAAGAAAATAAACATGTAAAAAATAGATACCTATGTAAGTGAAGGAAGAATTAGGAGCAAGGAATTAGTGAAAGACACCAAACTTCCTTAAATATATCTTGTTTTGATTTTTAAATTATAAGAATATTTTACATAGTTAAGAAATTGTGTGAAGTTTTTAATTCTTAAAAATTCTTAATAAAATCAAGACAATGAAACACATAAACTTAACTATGTATGTTGATGATGATATATACACACAGAGAAGACCAGTACTAGTACTAAGCGACTTTAAAACAAATTAGGTATTTATAATCACTAAGAGGATACGCCCTAAGGACAAAAAGGCAAAGGACTGAAAAAATAAGTTGAGCTATTTTTGGAAATCATATTGTTGGTAGTCATGTTTATATTGTAATTCTGACACCATTATATCTATATGACAAGGTAAATTAAATAAATGCCTATGGAATATTCTATCACAAGCAATACCATTTATAACCAAGATTCTCAATGTAGGACTAAGACGTAAGAGGTAAGGTAGAAGAAGCTATACAAAATCCCCATGGTCCTGAATTTTAACTGGAAATATAAATAGGACACATG
This sequence comes from Macaca fascicularis, assembly GCF_037993035.2. Classification (NCBI taxonomy): domain Eukaryota; kingdom Metazoa; phylum Chordata; class Mammalia; order Primates; family Cercopithecidae; genus Macaca; species Macaca fascicularis. Next base: position 62,223,912 of record NC_088378.1, read on the forward strand.
ATAGTCTTTATCTTTTATTCAAACAAATAAAATAGCTCACTGGAGAAATGACTGATTTCAGGTCTGGGCAGGAAATAAATAAGCTAAGGCTGAAACACCTAGGTATATCAGGTATTAAAAAAAGACCTGCGAAGTCAGCAAAAGATATAAGGAGCAAACTTAAGGAGGGATCAATGATTAAAAGTGGGACTATTTGAGCATCAATATCAAAAATAACTAAAACGGGTTGAAATACATCAAAGAGGCATCATGAGTTTACAATGATTCAAAATAAAACTTTAAAAATTGCTAGTCAATTAATGTTTTGAAAACTTGTAAAAAAATACATATCTATATAAATTGGTAAATAAGATCTACCACTGATAGACAAAGAGAAGATGAAGGGATGTTTCTATTTTTAAAGTAATCTAGCTATTAAATGAGAACCAAATGATACAGTTGGAATACCAGTATTTGGCAACCAATATTAAATTAATGAATCAAGAGTGTAAACAGCTACTCACATGCTAAAACCAGAGGTAACCAGACAGTATGTGCCTCCTGATGGAAGATCACAATGGCAGCTTTGGAATAGTCTTGCCAAAGCAATTAAACCTGAATATGGTTGTCTCTAGATCCAACTATCAAGACAGATGAAAGAGAAGACAGAAGAATGTTAAAGAACACCACAGGGATGCATCAGCAAAATGCAGACAGTTAGAAACTCCCCGGGATAAATAACCTAATTTCTTCCACAAATAAGTTGCAAAGGGGGAAAAAGTTGGAAAGAAGACCTATACGTAATAACATATAAACCATTTGCCATATTTGAGCTTATTTCAATCTAGACTAAAGCAGCAAACAATAAAACAGTGGCTCAGGGCTGTAATCCCAGCATTTCCAGAGACTGAGGCGGGTGGATCATGAGGTAAAGAGATTGAGACCACCCTGGCCAACATGGTGAAACCCTATCTCTACCAAAAATACAAAAATTAGCTGGGTGTGGTGGCGCACGCCTGTAGTTCCAGCTACCTGGGAGGCTGAGCCAGGAGAATAGTTTGATCCCAGGACACGGAGGTTGCAGTGAGTGGAGATCAGGCCACTGCACTCCAGCCTGGTGACAGAGGGAGACTCTGTCTCAAAATAAATGAATAAATAAAAATTTAAAATTTTTAAAATTGAAAATAAAGTAACAACACATGTGAGACTGTTGGAAATTGGAACAGTCACTGAATATTTTATAGTATTCAAGAACCATTGGCAATTATTTTTAGATAATGTTACTGTGCTTGGTTTTAAAAAAGAGTTCTCGTTAAGAGCTATAAACTACAGCATTTACAGAAGATATAATAAATAAAACTACTTCAAAACAATACAGGAAGAATGAGATATACTTGAAAAATATTGACCATAGATTAATAGTTGAAGATGTGTAATGGTTACATAGGGTTTCATTGTACTCTTTGGTCTACTTTTACGTATCTTGGAATTCTCCATCTAAAAAAGTTATCTGGTGATCTTGAAGAACAAATGAAACTTAAATTAAAAGTTAAAGAAAAGTTTCTTAGTGCAGAGTAAAGATGTATAGGTTTAAGTGGGCACAGTTCAGGAAACGTAGTTTCTGGTGGCTGTTGCTTGGAGTTTAAAAAGCAAAGGGAATATAAGGCTGGAATGTTAAGCAGAGATTAGGTCTTGGAGAATTTTATTTCCTATAAAAGATGCTGTACTTTACTGTAAGGGAAGTGGGGAGCCCTTAACAAGTTTTAAGCAGGAGAGTTAACACCAATGGAGTTGAATTCAGAAAGCTCAGGTAGCAGCTGTGAGGAAAACTGATTGAAGTGAGGACAGACAGCAGCAGAGAAAACAGTTAGAAGCCTGTTATAGTAATTCATGAGAATTTTGTTTTATTGTACTTTAAGCTCTGGGATACATGTGCAGAATGTGTAGGTTTGCTACCTAGTTATACATGTGCCGTGGTGGTTTGCTGTATCCATCAACCCAACATCTACATTGGGTATTCCTCCTAATGCTATCCCTCCCCAAGTCTACCACCCTCTGACAGGCTCCAGTGTGTGATGTTCCCCTCCCTGTTTCCATGTGTTCTCATTGTTCAGCTTCCACTTATGAGTGAGAACATGCAGTGTTTCATTCTCTGTTCCTGTGTTAGTTTGCTGAGAATGATGGTTTCCAGATTTATCCATGTGCCTGCAAAGATATGAACTCATCCTTTTTTATGGCTGCATAGTATTCCATGGTGTATATGTGCCACATTTTCTTTATCCAGTCTATCATTGATGGGCATTTGGGTTCATTCCAAGTCTTTGCTATTGTGAACAGTGCTGCAGTAAACATATGTATGCATATGCCTTTATAATAGAATGATTTATAATCCTTTGGGTATATACCCAATAATGGGATTGCTGGGTGAAATAGTATTTCTGTTCTAGATCCCTGAGGAATCACCACACTGAATTCCACAATGGTTGAACTAATTTACACTCCCACTAATACTGTAAAAGCGTTCCTATTTCTCCACATCCTCTCCAGCATCTGTTGTTTCCTGACTTTGTGATGATCAACATTCTAACTGGCATAAGATGGTATTTCATTGTGGTTTTGTTTTGCATTTCTCTAATAACCAGTGATTATGAGCTTTTTTTTTCATATGTTTGTTGCCTGCATAAATGTCCTCTGCTGAGAAGTGTCTGCTTATATCCTTCACCCACTTTTTGATGGAGTTATTTGTATATTTCATGTAAATTTGTTTAAGCTCCTTGTAGATTCCGGATATTAGCCCCAGAGTAGACCAATAACAAGTTCTGAAATTGAGGCAGTAATTAATAGCCTACCAACCAAAAAAGCCCAGGACCAGATGGATTCACAGCCAAATTCCACCAGAGGTATGAAGACGACCTGGCACAATTCCTTCTGAAATTATTCCAAACAATAGAAAAAGAGGGACTACTCCCTAACTCATTTCATGAGGCCAGCATCATCCTGCACCAAAACCTGGCAGAGACACAACAAAAAAAGAAACTTTCAGGCCAATATCCCTGATGAACATCAATGTGAAAATCCTCAATAAAACACTGGCAAACCGAATCCAGCAGCACATCAAAAAGCTTATCCACCACAATCAAGTCAGCTTCATCCCTGGGATGCAAGGCTGGCTCATCATACACAACTCAATAAACATAATCTATCACATAAACAGAACCAATGACAAAAAACACATGATGATCTCAATAGACGCAGAAAAGGCTTTTGATAAAATTCAACACCCCTTCATGCTGAAAACTCTCAATAAACTAGGTACTGATGGAACGTATCTCAAAATAATAATAGCTATTTATGACAAACCCACAGCCTATATCATACTGAATGGGCAAACGCTGGAAGCATTCCCTTTTTGAAAACCAGCACAATACAAAGATGTCCTCTCTCACCACACCTATTCAACATAGTATTGGAAGTTCTGGTCATGGCATTCCAGCAAAAGAAAAAATAAAGGGTATTCAAATAGGAAGAGAGGAAGTCAAATTGTCTCTGTTTGCAGATGACACGATTGTATATTTAGAAAACTCCATCACCTCAGCCCAAAATCTTAAGCTAATAAGCAACTTCAGCAAAGTCTCAGGATACAAAATCAATGTGCAAAAATTACAAGCATTCCTATTCACTAATAATAGACAAACAGCCAAATCATGAGTAAACTCCCATTCACAGTTTCTACAAAGAGAATAAAATACCTAGGAATAAAACTTACAAGGGATATGACAGACCTGTTCAAGGAGAACTACAAACAACTAGTCAAGGGAATCAGAGAGGACACAAACAAATGGAAAAACATTCCATGCTCATGGATAGGAAGAATCAATATCATCAAAATGGCCATGCTACACAAAGTAATTTATAGATTCAATGCTATCCTCATCAAGCTACCATTGACTTTCTTCACAGAATTAGAAAAAATTACTTTAAATTTCATATGGAACCAAAAAAGAGCCTGTATAGCCAAGACAATCCTAAGGAGGAAAAAAAAAAAAAAGCTGGAGGCATCACGCTACCTGACTTCAAACTATACTAGAAGACTACAGTAACTAAAACAGCATGGTACTGGTACCAAAACAGATATATAGACCAATGGAACAGAATAGAGGCCTCAGAAATAACACCGCATATGGACAACCATCTGATCTTTGACAAACCTGAGAAAAACAAACGAGGAAAGGATTCCCTATTTAATAAATGGTGTTGGGAAAACTGGCTAGTCATATGCAGAAAACTGAAACTGGACCTCTTACTTACACCTTATACAAAAATTAACTCAAGATGGATTAAAGACTTAAACATAAGACCTAAAACCATTAAAACCCTAGAAGGAAACCTAGGCAATACCATTTTGGACATAGGCATGGGCAAAGACTTCATGACTACGACACCGAAAGCAATGGCAACAAAAGCTAAAATTGACAAATGGAATCTAACTAAACTAAAGAACTTCTTCACAGCAAAAGAAACTATCATCAGAGTGAACAGGCAACCTACAGAATGGGAGAAAATTTTTGCAATCTATCCATCTGAGAATTTTTTTTAAAAATGAAAATTGACAGGACTTAGTGATTGGATATAAGAGATCAGAACTACAGAAAAAGTCTAGGACAACTCCCAGGTTTTTGGTTTTGTTACCCATATGCACACGATATAATCAGATTAAAATAAAATAAGGTTAATTTTGTCAGAGTTTTGGAGACTCTTATAATGTATCTTGAGCTAATAAGTGCTTAGATATTACAAAACAAGAACTGTGAATCACAACTAAGAGATAGTTCTGACACTAGTGTCCATTAATGTGAAAATCAGCAGTCACAGACTATGGCTCTCTGAATCATGCAAACGATTCTCTATGCAATGATAAATAGACATTTAAATGTTCTGAGTCACAGCCTTGCAATCTTGACAGCACAGACAAGAATATATGCTGCCTAATCACTTAATAAAGATGAAAAATTTTTGTTTTTTCTGGATTTAAAAATGACATTTCTAACTGATGGAAGCATTTGACTTTTGGTATTTGGTATTTGAATACAAAACGAATGTTATCTTTTTACTACAATTTTCTGAGTTGCTCTCTATAAAAGACTTTTTTTTGTTTGTTTTTAATTTATAAAGAAAAGAGGTTTAATTGGCTCACATTTCTGCAGGCTATACAAGCATGGTGCCAGTGAGGCAGGGGAATAGGGCCTGGAAACTGGGAACCTAAAACTTCCTAGAACTAAATTAAATGGAAACACTTCAGCAATGACAGGAATGTAAATAGATTTGTAACTTCACTTCATCCTCTTCATTTACATAGGCAACACACATCCAGTAACATCCTCTCCATTTACATAGGGTGCATACTGAGTAGATGACTTTGTAACTTGACTTCATCCGCTTTATTTACATAGAGCATATACCAAGTAACCAATGGGAAACCTCTAGAGGGAATTGAACCTCCAGAAAATTCTGTAACCAGGGCCCTTGAGCTGCTTGCTAGGGCCCAATCCCACCCTGTAGAGTGTGCTTTCATTTTCAATAAAGCTCTGCTTTTGTTGCTTCATTCTTTATGTGCTTCATTTATGGGTTTTGTCCAATTCTTTGTTCAAAATGCCAAGAACCTGGACACCCTCAACTGGTAACACTAGCATCTGCTCAGCTTGTGGGGAGACCTCAGTGAGCTTTTACTCATGGTGGAAGGTGAAGCAGGAGCAGGAGCAGTGAAAGAAGGAATGAGGGAGAAGTAAGGGCGGGGATGCCACACTTTAAAACAACCAGATCTTGCAAGAACTCACTCGCTATCACAAGGACAGCATGAAGCTATGAGGAATCCTCTGCCATGACCCAAACACCTCCCACCTCCAACATGGGGGATTATAATTCAACATGAGATTTGGCAGCAACATATTTTCAAACCATATCTGTCTGCCTTCCCCCGCCCCAAATTTCATGTCCTTGGAAGAAAACCTAGGCAATACCATTTAGGACATAGGCATGGGCAAAGACTTCATGATGACAACACCAGAAGCAATGGCAACAAGCCAAAATTGAAAAATTGGATCTAATTAAACTAAAGAACTTCTGTACAGCTAAAGAAACTACCATCAGAGTGAACAGGCTAATGGGGGATTATAATTCAATGGCAGCGATATATATCCAAACTGTATCATTCTGCCCTCCTCCCCACAAATGTCATGTCCCTCTCATATTGAAAAATACAATCATGCCTTCCCAACAGTCCCCAAAAGTCTTAACTCATTCCATCATTAGCTCAAAAGTCCCAAGTCCCAGACCAAAGTCTCATCTAGAGATGAGTTCCTTGCAGCTGTGAGCCTGCAAAATCAAAATAAGTTATTTATTCCCAAGATACATGGGGTTACAAGGATTGAGTAAACATTCCCATTCCAAAAGGGGGAAATTGGCTAACAAGAAGGGGCTTCAGGCTCCATGCAAGTTTGAAACCTAGCAGGGCAGTAATTAAATGCTCTAAAATAATCTTCTTTGACTCCGTGTCCCTCTGTGTAGGGGCTCCAATCCCACATTTCCCCTCCACACTGCCCAAGTAGAGGTTCTCTGTGTGGGCTTTGCCCCTGCAGCAGACCTCTGCCTGGACACCCGGGCTTTCTCATACATCCTCTGAAATCTAGGCAGAAGCTACCAAGCCTCTTTCACTCTTGCACTCTGTGTGTCTGCAGGCTTAACACCACATGAAACTTGCCCTGACTTACAGTTTGCACCCTCTGAAGCAGCAGCTCAAGCTATACCTGGGACCCTTTGAATCAAGGCTGGAACTGGAGCCACTGGGAGGTGGGGAACAGTATCCCCAGGCTTCACAGGGCAGTAGGGGCCTGACCCCTGCAACCATTTTTTCCTCTTAGGCCTCAGGGTCTGTGATAGGGGGGGCTGCCTCAGATCTCTGAAAGCCCTTTGAGACTTTTTTTTCCATTGTCTTGGCTATCAGCACTTGGGTCTTTTTAGTTATGCTAATTTCTATAGCAAATGGTTACTTTGCAGTCTACTTGAATTTTTCTTGAAAAAGCTTTTTCTTTCTTGGCCACATGAGTAGGCTACAAATTTTCCAAAATTGTACACTCCACTTCATGTTTAAATATAAATTTCAACTTTAAGTAATTTCTTTGCTCCCACATCTGAGCTAGGCAATTAGAAGTAGCCAAGCCACATCTTGAAAGCTTTGCTGTTTAGAAATTTCTCCCACCAGTTACCCTAAATCATCACTCATTAGTTCAAACTTTCAGATACTTAGGGTATGACTACAAAACACTCAAGCTCTTTGCTAAAGTATAACATAGGTGATCTTTGCTTCAGTTCCCAGTAAGTTCCCCATTTCCGTCTGATACTTCATCAGCCTGGAGTTCACTGTCCATATCACTATCAGCATTTTGGTCACATTTAACTGGTCTCTAAGATGTTCCAAACTTTCCTTCATCTTCCCATCTTATTCTGAGCCCTCCAAATTCTTCCAGCTTCTGCCCATTACCCAATTCCAAAATCACTTCCACATTTTCAGGTGTTTTTATGGCAATGCCCCAATCCTCAGTACCAATGTTCTGTGTTAGGCGATTCTTGCATTGCTATAAAGAAATACCTGAGACTGGGTATTTTACGAAGAAAGGAGGTTTAGTTGGCTCAGGGTTCTGCAGGCTGTACAAGCGGAATGTTGGCTTCTGAAGAGGCTCAGGGAGCTTTTATGCATGGCAGAAGGCAAGTGGGAAAAGGCACATCACATTGTCAGAGGCGTTTGAACCAGAACAACTCCATCTTGAATAGTTGGTGGGTAAAATAAGGCTGAGACCTACTGGGCTTCATTTCCAGGAGGAAAAGACATTCTAAATCACATGATGCGATAGGAGGTTGGCACAAGATACAGGTCATAAAGATCATGCTGCTAAAACAGTTTGCAGTAGAGCAGCAGCCAAAACCTACCAAAATTGAGATTGCAACAGGAGTGACCTCTGGTCATCCTCACTGATATGCTCCCGGCACTGCCATGGCAGTTTACAAATGCCATGGCAATGCCAGGAAGCTACCCTATATGGTCTAAAAGGGTGATGCATACATAATCCACCCCTTATTTAGCACATTAGCTTATTTAGCACATAATCAAGAAATAACAATAAAAATGGGCAGCCAGCGGCCCTCGGGGCTGCTCTGTCTATGGAGTAGCCATTTTTATTCCTTTACTTTCTTAATAAACTTGCTTTCACTTTATGGATTCATCCTGAATTATTTCTTGCACGAGATCTAAGAATCCTCTCTTGGGTCTGGATCATGACCACTTTCCAGTAACAACATGGTGACAGCAGGAGCCAGAGAGCAAAAGGGCACGTATTTAATATCTGTTTTCTTGTCTGTTCCTATGGGTTTGGCGTAAAAGTGTGTTTTAAATATTAAACTCATGATGATAGCCATTAAAAGAGATACGTGAAACAGTAAAGCAGCATGAGATCCTAAAAAGATCCTTAATAATGTAACTGTTTCCATTCCCTGGTTTGATGGGTCCAGAAAAGGGAGAAGGGAAAGTCCAGGATGTATCTTGAAGCTACATTCAGATAAAAAGTGTATTGTTTATATTAGAACAGATGTTTATCTATGCTGCTTTCCAAAGCTAAGAGAAAGTAAAGGAAGTTAAAGCCCAAGCCCACATTTGGTCACCAGGGAAGGTCTTCAAGTTCAAAAAGCCTATTTGCCTCAATTCACTGAATCTAAGAGGGTGGGGGTCTGGCACTGTCTTTAAGTAGTTACCAACCAATGCACTATGGCTCAGGCACAGCCACAATACAAGCTATGGCAAGTCTATGAGATCAGAAACTCATCCTGCCACAAAGTAAGCTGTGTCTACTTCTTGGGGGTCAGCATCACTCTGAGTTCTGGGGTGATGTGGATATTTCAAGTCATTTTAACGACCTATTTGATATCATTTTTAATTTATAGGCATATGTAATATCAATGTTACTATAAACTCCAGTTGGCACTGGTATGTATCACATGAAGATGAATTTTTGCACAGAGGGACAATAGAAGACCCATTCTTTGGTTCCCTATTAAAGACAATACAAAGAGCAAAAAATATCGTTTGGCTAAGCAACACAATACAAATCAGAGATGTTTACCTCCAGGACTCATGACCAGATACCGAAAATGGCTACTACTTCCAATTATTTTATCTTTATGTAAGATGCTTTAAAAATTATAAATTATCTTAATGAGAAGTCCTCCAAGCTTCCCTTTTCTTACAGTTTATTATGATTAAAGTGTCTTTCTCCTACTCTTTATGATGGTATCTGCTTTAATGAATGATTAATTTTAGTGGAATTCTTTGCTTTATAATTATATTTGATGAGATTCTGGCATAAGAAATCTCACACGTAGAGCCACAGACCAACATAGGGTAGAAATTATTTATCTTGGGAGAATAAAAAGCCAGCAAAACTTCTTCATGCTCTGGGTATTAATTTTTGTTTGAATAAGAGTTTGATCTACTCCAGATGTAACCTTCTGTGATCCAGCAAATATGACAGTTCAGGTTTAAGAGGCCTTTAACTAATGTTAATTTCATTACTTTTTATGTTGTAATTGAAAGTTACATAAAAATGTACTCTGCTTCCTAGAAACTATTTGCCACAGATACACACACACACACACACACACACACACACACACACACACACACACACCACTCATACAAAGTGATACAAAATTATGATCGATATTTGGTTACTTTCATTTTATAGAAATAAATGGTTATTTAAGCGTGTAAGAAGTACATGGTTAAAGTACTTATCCAGAACATTTAATGCATACAAAAGCTATTCTATTTACTAAATAAGATATAATCACAATGTTTTTCAAACCTCAATAAAATTCTTCAGTCATCTGAATTTTCTCCTTTTACAGAGGGGTGTTTGTAATATTTTATACTGATAAGAATCTAAGAATTGCTGAGGACAAACCAGGTATATTAAAAGTATGGTTGAGTACTGTCTTCTAGACTCAGCAAAAAAAAAATGTTCAACTAGCATTGACTATCTGATATATGACATATTATCTTGTAATCAGGATAGTAGTTAGTATATCAAATAATATGCTGGGTTCTATGCTGGTAATAAAATGAAATTTCTGTAACTTTATTATTTTGACATATGTATGAATTTTTGATTGTCCTTTTAAAACTTTTAAAAATATAAATGCTGTGTATTCTAAAGATTTCTTCATGGCTCATTTTTCTCTTGTCTGAGGGCTCAAGCTCTGCATGTCAGCTACGTACCAAGCAGCTGTTGCTAGGATGTATCTGTTTCCATAGCAATAGATGAACTCTTCAGATGCATCTAGAATTCCCCCTCTTTTTTCTATCCCTCAATCCCTTGTCCATCCATATGTAAATCAGTATCCAAATCGCTAACTGCAACAGAATTGTTCCAAGTGATAATATCCTGTATTTAGCATCCATGTATATAGTGTTGTCCAGTATAGAACTTTTTTCTTTAATATTTGCATTCTTTTCTCAACATGTTTAGATTGTGTAGAAATTTCTGTGATTTGGGGATTAATGCTGTGTCAAGTTGATAAGGATCAAAAACATTTTCTGCCAAGGCACTTTTCAGAAACAGTAATTAATAGGAGAAAACAGCTAGGTGCAAATGGTTTATTTCTTCTTCTTTTTTTTAAGCATTCATTATGGAACAAAGAATGTGTTACAAAAGTAGCAGGCAATATAAGCCACGTGGATTTGGGCCAATCCCTTTTGGACTCAAGCCTGAATTTCAAACATCAGTTTAGGTTGACCCTTCAGAAAGATTTCTGGGCTTTCCAAAGTTCTGAAGATCTTGGTGTGAAGTGTCACCGTTTCTCTGGCTGTGAAGAGAGCTGTGATGTGATTGCCCCCAGTGGATCTAAAATTTTCACTACAGGTCTTCTCACCTTTCTTTCCTCCCCCGCCCCCATTCAGGAGCTTCAGGCACTGACAACAGTTTTTGCAGAAAAAGAAAAGGAGTAGAGCTATCACTAGACACCTGCCACTATGCTAAATAATCTCTGCCAAGTGCTAAACAGACTGTGAACTCAGCAATATCTGGGAAAAATGGAAAAAGTAAAGATAGGTACAGATAGAAATCTCTAAAAATAATATTTGAGTTGATTCCTGGAGGCAAAATCTTGTTTTGTGAAAAGAGATTTGACACTGGCTTTTTTACATGACTTTATACTTTCTGAGGGTAAATAACCATGCTTTCTGCTTCATGTTGTGATTCAAATGCAGTCTCTCTCCTGTGCAAGAAGCATTCCTGCTTCCCTAACTATCCATCTTCCCTAGAGGGAGGAAGGAAAGAAACATGATGTTCTTAATCAAACAATGCCCACTTGTGCTCAAGTTGTTTGTGGTGAAATAACATCTGTTGATTATATAAGTATTAAGTTAATTAACAATTGTTTATCTTAGTTTTCATTCAAAGTAAACATATTTTATATTATGCCTCTGGCACTGCCTTTATCTATAGAAAAAAAGAAATAACAATTAAAAATTATCTTACTAACATAAGTTCTTATTAAAAATGTATTTATTGTGCTTGTAGTTAACAATACTGTATTGTACACTTAAAATTGTTAGGAGGGTAGATGTAATCTTAAATGTTACCACAAAATAAAATTTTTTTAAAAATCCATTACAGATACACAATTATATTTTTGACCCATTTATACAAATATATTAGGGATGAAGTTGGGAATTTGAAGCAATATGTTAGTAGAGATTATGTAATCTATTTTTTCTTATCTATATTTTCTTCAATGTTACTTTTGTAAAGGGAAGTAAAAAAAGTAGCTTTTAAAAAAATACTTACTGCCTTAATTTTAATTGTTGTTTAATAATTACCTCATATTTAGAGTGGACATATAAGAAGAAGCATGCTCTTCCAATTATGAATTTGACTTTTTAAGATTGTTAATAGAGAAGAATTTAGGAAGTGACTTCTGTGTCCCCTCAGATTGGTGATGAGCTGCAACTGTTTAAAAACAGCTGGTAATTGTTTTTGCCAGCATTTGGCACCCAGATGATGTCTCCTGTCATATCCATTTGTGCTTTATCCTGATATGAGAAAAGAGCAGAAAGTAATTTTCAATACTATGTTCCTCACTATGAATTCAATTAGAGAAAAATGGATCTCCATCAAACGAACTTCTTTCAATAAGTGTTCTTTATAATTTGCCTATTAATTGTGTATTAAAGAAAGAAAACATTTAGAAATCCAGAATTCAAATTATTTTCTCAAATTAAGATTTTTATCATTTATATTCAACCATTTATTGAATAAAAATGTAGACCTATTATACTCCAGACTTCAGCACTTGGGCTAAAAAGATGAATACATGGTCTCTGCCTTATTATTATGTCATATATATATTATACTAATAATTACTATTGCAAAAAGACTAAACAAAACTCCTTGTTTTGTTAGTAATTATTGGTATAGTATAGTATAATAATTATTAAGGCAATACATGTTACTAATTAATGATGACCATAATCAACATAAGCTTTTAACAACATTTTATTGTAAGGACTACATTCTATATATAATTAAAGGGAAAAACATAAAAAGAATTATTATTATATAAATGATTTATAACTGGTTTCATAAAGCTTTAAGATGTCCCTTCTTACATATTGGAAAAACACGCTAATAAAAATTACAAGAGTTTTATTCAAAGACATACGTACAACAATTGGGATTGGTTAAAATAATAGAATAGCCATACAATGGATGTAATTTGACTTCAAAGTTTCAAGATAGAAGTATGTTCAGCAACTGACAAATGTACTCACAAAATGTGTTAAGTGAATAAAAGATGATAATATTGAGGCCGGGCGCGGTGGCTCAAGCCTGTAATCCCAGCACTTTGGGAGGCCGAGATGGGCGGATCACGAGGTCAGGAGATCAAGACCATCCCGGCTAACACGGTGAAACCCTATCTACTAAAAAATACAAGAAAAACTAGCCGGGCGAGGTGGCGGCCGCCTGTAGTCCCACCTACTTGGAAGTTGAGGCAGGAGAATGGTGTGAACCCTGGAGGCGGAGCTTGCAGTGAGCTGAGATCCGGCCACTGCACTCCAGCCTGGGCGACAGAGGGAGACTCCGTCTCAAAAAAAAGAAAAAAAAGATGATAATATTGAGAGGTTACAACGTGCTAGCAGCCCCTGCTCTCGGCACCTCCTCGGCCTCGGAGTCCACTCTGGCCGTACTTGAGGAGCCTTTCAGCCTGCCATGGCACTGTGGGAGCCCCTCTCTGGGCTGGTCGAGGCTGGAGCCGCCTCCTTCTGCTTGAGGGAGGTGTGGAGGGAGAGACGCCGGGAGAACCGGGGCTGCGCACCGCACTCACAGTCAAGCGCGAGTTCCAGCGGGCACGGGTGTGGGCTCCCGCCAGGCAGGGCTGGGGACCTGCAGCCCACCATGTCGAGCCCCAACTCTGCAGTGGGCTCCCGTGTGGCCCAAGCCTCCCCAATGGATGCTGTCTCCTGCTCCATATTGCCAGGTCCCATCAACCGCCTAAGGGCTGAGGAGTGCAGGGGCAGCTGGGACTGGTGGGCAGCTTCACCTGCAGGCCCACTGCAGGATCCACTAGGTGAAGCCAGCTGGGCTCCTGAGTCTCATGGGGACTTGGAGAACTTTTATGTCTAGAATAAGGGATGGTAAACACACCAATCAGCACTCTGTGTCTAGCTCAGCGTTTGTAAATACACCAGTCAGTACTCTGTGGCTAGCTCAGGGTTTGTAAATACACCAATCAGTATTCTGTGTCTAGCTCAAGGTTTGTAAATATACCAATCAGTACTCTGTATCTAGCTAACCTAGTGGGGACTTGGAGAAGTTTCTGTCTAGCATTCTGTGTCTAGCTAAAGGATTGTAAATGCACCAATCAGCATGCTGTGTCTAGCTCAGGGATTGTAACAACATCAATCAGCACTCTGTCAAAACAGACCAATCAGCTCTCTGTAAAATGGATCAATCAGCTCTCTGCAAAATAGACCAATCAGCTCTCTGTAAAATGGACCAATCAGAGGGTGTGGGTGGGGTCAGATAAAGGAATAAAAAAGGCAGGCTGCCCCAGCCAGCAGTGGCAACCAGCTAGGGTCTCATTCCACCTTGGGGTTGGTTTGTTGTTTTGCTCCTTGCAATAAATCTTGCTGCTGCTCACTCTTTGGGTCCATGCTGTCTTTATGAGCTGTAACACTCACCGGGAAGGTCTGCAGCTTCACACCTGTCAGCAAAAACCATGAGCCCACCAGAAGGAGGAAGCTCTAGACACATCTGAACGTCTGAAGGAACAAACTCTGGACACACCATCTTTAAGAATTGTAACACTGCGAGCGTCGGTGGCTTCACTCTTGAAGTCAGTGAGACCAAGAACCCACCAATTCCAGACACAATATCACAAACCATGTTTTGTTGTTGAGATGGAGTCTTGCTCTGATGCCAGTCTGGAGTGCAATGGTGCAATCTCAGGTCACTGTAACCTCTGCCTCCTGGATTCAAGTGATTTCCCTGCCTCAGACTCCCAAGTAGCTTGGATTACAGGCACACACCACCACCCCCGGCTAATTTTTTGTATTTTAGTAGAGATGGGGTTTCACCATGTTGGCCAAGACAGTCTCGATCTCCTGACCTCGTGATCCACCCGCATCTTCCTCCCAAAGTGCTGGGATTACACACAATCCATGTTTTAAGTACATCAAAATGACAGCAATGATTATCTCAGGTTGTGATATTACAGGTGACTTTTTTCTTCATTTTAAATATTTTCTAATTTTTCTAAATGACCACATGTAACATTTCCTATTTATATTTAAATTATTTTTGTAAACAGAGTTGAAAGATTAGAATGAAGAAAGTCTGTAGGTACTAGAAAGGGTAAACATGAAAAATTACAAGAAGATAAATATGGTTAAAACAAAAAAGAAAATTTTGTCAGAGAAGATTTGAGCTGCCTTACCATAACACCAGATATTCTGAGGATAAGAAACACACTATCTTGACACTACAGTGTTTCAACTGGTAAGTTATCAAAAACTTCCTCCTCAATCTGATGTTCTTGGTAAGATATCAAAAGGACCTCATGCTTACAAAACCACAACTGAATCTTTCTTTTTCTTTTTTCTTTTGAGATAGAGTCTTGCTCTGTCGCCCAGGCTGGAGTGCAGTGGCACAATCTCAGCTCACTGCAAGCTCCACCTCCCGGGTTCATGCCATTCTCCTGCCTCAGCCTCCTGAGTAGCTGGGACTACAGACGCCCACCACCACACCTGGCTAATTTTTTGTATTTTTAGTACAGACGGGGTTTCACAGTGTTAGCCAGGATGGTCTCGATCTCTTGACCTCGTGATCTGCCCTCCTCGGCCTCCCAAAGTGCTGGGATTGCAGGCGTGAGCCACCATGCCTGGCCTTGAATCTTAAGTGAGAATAACAGGGACACTCCTGCGAACATTCCATCAAAACCACAACACCAACTGTCTCTTTTACCATGAGTTTCATGAGAACTGGCTAACACGAAAGCTACTCACCAATGTAAGTTTAAAAACAAGCCAGGCATGGAAGTCAGGGTGAGGGCTGTGTGCACATATTTGCTAGAACACATCCATGTCTTAGTTAATAGGAATGCAACTTTATGAAGAGTAATCCACTGAAATATCAGAATTATATTTCTGTTGGTGATTTATGAAGTAGTCCATGAGACATCTTGTTACAACACACCCTGATCATTTTATTTAAAAATGACATAAATGTCCACTCCTAAAAGATATAATGATGCTTCTTACCTCTGTGTCTCTTGTTCTTGTTGTTTGTTTTGCCAGAAATAATCCTTCAATTTCAAGTTAAAGAGGGTATGGTCAGAGCTGACAGGCAGAAGAATGAGCTGATCCTGCGGAAACTGGAATTTCCTGCCCCTAAAGGTGATCACATCCCCGAGGAAGGACCAATGGCGTACACTGCAGGACGAGAACATCAGAGAGGTGATTTAAATAATCTTATATTGGCTTCCCTTGCAAAAACGAAATTCTTATTCAATGATCATATGCATAATTTGCTAAATGAACTGTGAAGAAGATTTTATCTCTGCTGTCCCCCTGCCCCATATTAGATTCCTCCAGTATTCTCCAGGTTCTCTTCCCCACTCAGAAGGCCTACTACTGAAAAACATTGTAAAGTTTTCTTTGCCGTCTCTTTAGGTACTACTATGTGGCAACAAATGGAAAATCATCCGATAAATTTTAGTTGACTGAAAGCAACTAAAGCAAGAAGAGTCAGGCTGCAGGAAACAAGCTTAAGGATTAGATATGCCATACAAAGAATTATTAAAAAAAAAAAAAAACAACAGGAAAGGACACCAAAATATGATTATTCAATCATGAGGAACAATGAGCCTATCAAAACTGCATACTGGACAAATGGAAATTGACTTGATGCTCATCAAATAAATGGACAAGGAAAGATAAAAATCTGAATGAAATTTAGTTTCTAAGTAGTCCCTGCTAGCTACTGCTAAATGACATAATAATCCTATTCTTCCTGACCTTGGGACTCCTAATAAATATTATTATCTACCCCGTGCCCCAAGAACCTAATAGAATAACTCATTGGCACCAACTTGCCAGAAGCTAATTTCTTAATTCAACTTTTAAGAGTTTGTAGATGAATAAGAGTAGGCAATGATAACATAGAAGAGTTGAAGCATCAAATAATAGTTTTTAGTAAACTCTCAAGCACTAAGTTATTCCTGAGATTAAAATCTCTTCTTTGTTATCTTCCGTTATGGAAAGAGCACAAGTTTTGGGGTCAGGTAACCTGGGTCTCAGGAATACTCTTAACTAGATCATTAATGTAATTATGTAATCTTTATGAGATTTGGTTTCATCTTGCATGAGGGAAAAAAAATGGTCTCGAAAAGGAGAATATTGAATTTATCCTTATAAGGCTTTGTGCTTATACTCTTAAAGGCCTGCCTTGAAAACACACCAGCAGGCTCAGGTTTGCAATATTTAAATATTACATTTTAAAAGTATAAGTTCCATGTGAGCAAAACCCCTTTGCAATAAATCCTTAAATTGCCTATTTAAAGCACTCTCTTTAACATGCTCCTTAACATTCCTGAAAAAATAATTAAAAGCACCTTGGTTAGCTGGCTGTACCTTTTAGCTTGGCCTGGTTCCATAGCCATTCCCACTTTTCATCTGTTTACAGAAAATGTTGCCTTCCATTGATTCTTGAATAACTCTTCTTTGCAAATATCTAAACAATGTATTATACATCTATAGCTTGAAATTAGTCCCTAAGAACTAATATTATTCTTAATAATGCTTGGGCTATTTTTTTCACCATTGTTTATTTCATACAATGTGTAGTGCACATTTGGATATTCTTTTCAAATTTGGTCAAATTTTCAAATTTGGTCAACAATTATCATTTTTATCATTATACTCAATAATACATTTTGAACATTTACTACATGCTATATGTGTTCTGAACAAAATAATTCTATTCTGGTTTTATATTTAGGATTGCCAGATCCATCAAATAAAAATACAGGAGGCCTAGTCACTTTTGAATTTCAGATGAATAACAAATAATTTTTCATATACATGTGTCCGACGTAATACTTGGCATACTGTGTTTTATCTGGCAGCTCTGATTATGTGCCATATTTCCTTACACAGCATTCTTTCTGAACACCTTACGTAACCCAGTTTAATATTGCTTCCCTTCAAATAAACTGGAAAATGTAGCAGTACCATTTATTTGTGGCATTTTCTGAATTTGCTCAAAGCCATTTTATATACACATTAAAACCTAAAGGATTCTTAATTTAAACTGTAGTTTTTTTGAATCTATTATTGAACACTTAGCATTATGTCATAAGAATAATGATTAATAAAACTATAAAGTAAATTAGATTATGGGTGAAAGAAAAGAATGCAAACCGGCCGGGCGTGGTGGCTCACGCCTGTAATCCCAGCACTTTGGGAGGCCGAGGAGGGCGGATCATGAGGTCAAGAGATCGAGACCATCCTGGCTAACACGGTGAAACCCCGTCTCTTCTAAAAATACAAAAAATTAGCTGGGCATGGTGGCGGGTGCTTGTAGTCCCAGCCACTCGGGAGACTGAGGCAGGAGAATGGCGTGAACCCAGGAGGTGGGCTGGCAATGAGCTGAGGTCATGCCACTGCACTCTAACCTGGGTGGCAGAGCGAGACTCCATCTCAAAAAAAAAAAAAAAGAAAAAAAGAATGCAAACTAATTCAAGAAGGTAAGCTGTTGGCCGAGCAAGGTGGCTCACACCTGTAATCCTAGCACTTTGGGAGGCCGAGGCAGGCAGATCACCTGAGGTCAGGAGTTTGAGACCAGCCTGACCAACGTGGGAAAACCTTGTCTCTACTAAAAAAAATACAAAATTAGCCAGGCGTGGTGGCACATGCCTGTAATCTCAGCTACTCAGGAGGCTGAGGCAGGAAAATCACTTGAACCCAGGAAGTGGAGGTTGCAGTGAGCCGAGATTGCACCACTGCACTCCAGCCTGGGGAACAAGAGCAAAACTCTATCTCAAAAAAAAAAAAAGAAGGTAAACTCTTAAAGCTACATTAGGAAGATTGATGTACATATAAATGTGCTAATGACATTTTTTCTGTACTCATTTGTTTATCCTTTTAAAACGTTTATTCATTTTATCTCCAAGAGGCTATCCTCTAGCAGAAACAAATTAGCAACTACTTCTGATACTATATATAAGTAACTAGATAAAATCATGCTTCCTTTTATAATTCTGTCATTATACATTTGTAATTATAGAGTCAATTTCATAATTCCCAAATTTTACTTACTTTTAAGAAGTTCTTACAATTTATTTTCATGCATATAAAGATATCAGATAATTTCCCAATTTTATTATCTGAAATTGGGCTGATGTAGACAGTGTATGGATTATCACTTTCCTAAACAACTGACGAATTGTTTCTCCTCATATAAAGGTTGGTAAGTGGGCCAAAATAATATAATTTTATAGTGTGTCTAAAATCTCCAGCATGTAAGGATTTATACATAATGTGTTTATCACAGCTAGATTAGAAGGAAGAAAGAAAAATGGGTGTATATCCAAAAGTGAATGACTGCATAAATCATGGTACATCCCAAACTATTAGGAACAACTAAAAACAATGGGCTATAAAAAATCGATCAGTGGCTGCCCTTTACTAAAAGTGTGGAGTACTGGTTTTGTGTGTGTATATATGTGTGTTTTAATAAGTATACATTAGTTAAAAATCTTTTTATAAAAGTGTGGAGTATTGTGTGTCTGTCTTTAACAATTGTAATATTATATTAGCTATTCAGAGGAATTTAAGAGGGCCTTAAAAATAATTTACAACCAAATAATGAACATTGGAGAGTGTGTGCTGTCCTTTAGCATCTACTAAGAATGTGCTGTAAGCTGTCCATCACTAGAAAGATGTTGGATGATTGATAGATAGATAGATAGATAGATAGATAGATAGATAATAGATAAAGCAAGCTATTTTAAGCTCTATTTTAATCCATAAAATGTGTAAGAATTGTGTTCAAAAGCTGGCGGCAATTTTTCCTTAGTCAGAGATTTTTATTCCTGTGGAAGTTGGTAACACAAAGAAACTGTGAATTAGAGTTGCATGTATTCTCGGGAACTGCGTCTCCTTTACCTGTGAGACTTGGCTTTCCTTAAACGCCTTGTCAACTGAATTTCAGTATAAATCCTGAAGTGGTGTGAGTTTTTCTACTGCAGAAATTGGTTCATAAAATAAATCACTGACATTTCTCTGAAACGTAATACTCTGTGTCAACTTCTCCTTGTACCTACACTGAAACTTCTGATAGCGCTCACCATTGGAAAGCAATCACATACAGGTATCTACAGAAGTTGGAAATCTTCCTATCCAAACTTTGAGACTAAATAATTTCAGACAAATATTGGATAAATGCTTTAGTATCCAAAATGTCCTTACTTGTTTTCTGAAATTTGGATTCCAGATGGATTTAGATATCACTATCTGAGGTTACTATGGAAACTCTTATTTACCACACTCAGGAAATAGAGACATAAGATTAGACTGAGAAATTAATACTAGTCAGATATGTTTTATTGATGATTTTAAATGGGGAGTATATTTGTCTATTTAAACGTAAACACTCATAGCTGACTGCATAAATTAAAATTAGCTATGTGTTTTATACAGTCGACTCAACTAAAAATAAATACTTCAGCTAGATTAAAAGTAAAAGAATGAAAATATTATATTAGGCAAGTTATAACAAAAAGAAAGCTGAGTTGCAATAATAATTTCAACCAAGATTAAATTTGCAACAGATACTGTCAAATAAATCAAGGAGGAGCACTAAATTAATATGAACAGAGATTTGGTATCACTGTCATATTGACTTTTTCAAAAAAAAGCAAGATGTAGTAAAATGCATTTTAATTTATTTTATTATTCTTGAAAAAGTGTTCATCTTCTGTGTATTTCTTTGTATTAAGAAAAAGAAAACTAGCTTTTTATTTTGTAAAAACATTGCACAAACCTGTTACCAGTGGACTACAAGTCATCCATGTTCTTGGTGTTGTGAACAAAGAATTGGACCAAATGCACAAACAAAGCAATGAAAGAATGAAGCAATGAAATTATAGATGTATTGAAGTGAAAGTACACTCCACAGAGTGAGACCTGACTCAAGCAACTGCCTTGAGAGCTGGGGTTACAGAATTTTCTGGGGTTTAAGTACCCTCTAGAGGTTTCCCATTGGTTGGTTCATTTATCCTACGTAAACGAAGGAGTGGCCCTTGACCAGTCTGATTGGTTATGAAGGCGACCAATAAGAAGGTGAAGTAAAGTTACAAAGTTACACCTTATGCAAATATCTGATTGATTGCAGGAAGAGACCAATCAGAGGTACTTTCCATTTCTCATCTGCAAGTCAGAAAGTGGGGGACCTCAAAAGTGAATAGTCTCTGTTTTTGTTACTTGGGCATGGAGAATTGGGGTTTTCCTTTTGATTTAGTTCCAGGAAGTCAGTGTGAATCAGCCTTTGGTTCCCTGCCTCCAAACCCAATTCTCCTGCCTCAAACCTTTTTAAAATTATTTTGTACTTTTAATTTTTGTGGGTACATAGTAAGTGTAAATATTTATGGGTTGTGTGAGATATTTTGATACAGGCACGCAGTGTGTAATAATCACCTCATGGATAATGGGATATCCATCCCCTCAAGCATTTACCTTTTGTGTTACAAACAATTCAATTATATTAATTTAGTTATTTTTAAATATACAAATTATAATCCTTATTCATATGTTCTATTTTTTGTTCCATTTAACCATTCCCAACTCACCCTTAACCCCCCTCTACCCTTCCTGTGCACAAACCTTTTGCCACACTGGGGATTCTATCTTAAAGAAATCAAATCTCCAGTATGTAAGGATTTATGTGTAATGTGTTTATCACGGTTAGATTAGAAGGAAGAAAGAAAAATGGATGCATATCCCAAAGTGAATGGCTACATAATCATGGTTCATCCTAAACTATTAGGAACAACTAAAAACAATGGGTTATAAAAAATCGATCAGTGACTGCGCTTTACTATAAGTGTGGAGTGTTGGTTTTGTGTGTGTATACATGTGTGTTTTAATAACTATACATTAGTTATAAATCTTTTTATAAAATGTGGAGTGTTGTTTGTGTGTCTGTGTGTATATGTGTTATATGTTATATAAGTATGTATATATGTTATATGTTATAAGTTATATGTCCATAACTTTTTATCCAAGTTTGCCTTTTTGCTCTCCAGATTAGCTCTACTTTCAAGGAGTGAATTATTCTGCACTGTACATGCTCGTTTCTGTTTGATTAAGCATAGAGCACCTTGTGGAATAATGTATATCAAATTGCTAATGCTGCTTACGTATGGTGGAGGAATTTCACGGGTTTGTAAAAAAGGTTTTACTTTTTTTCTAAAACCATCTCTTAACTCTAATTTGTCGTGAAAAGCAAGTGTTACATTGGCAAATTTATAAAATAAAAAGTGTAAGACCTCAAGAAGCAAATGGAAAAAAGAAAAAAACAAAAACTGTTCCCTGAGGGACCTACACGTTAGCATTAGTGTGAGGATAGAAGGTACACAGTGTTATTCTAGATCAGAAAGTGGCGAGGTGAGGTGGTCCTGCAGCAGCTCCATTTAGATGTTTTTCTCTCTTCTAGGTTAGAGCATGCAAACTTTTGTGTAAAGGGCCAGGTTGTAAATATTTTAGGCTTGGCAGGCCATACGTCTCTGTCATAACTACAGACTCTGCTGCTGTAATGCAAACGCAGCTTCAGGCAATGCGAAAACAAATGACCATTAGCTATGTTCTAATAAAACTTTATTTGTGGACACTGAAATATAAATTTTATATACTTTTCATGTTTTATAAAATATTGCTCTTCTTTTGATATTTTTCTCCACTATTGAAAAATGTTAAAACCATTATCAGTTCATGGGCTGGCCCAAAACAGCCTTTGGGCCATAGTTTCCAATTCCTGTTCTAAGCAGTGCAAGTATAAGTGGAAATATACCTACTACAGGTGGGTCCTGTTGTCCAAACCAATGCCATTAGAAGCCAAGTGAACCCAGTACTGAGGTTGGAACTTGTCACTCCTCTATGGTCTGATACATGGATTCTGAAACATATCTCCCCAGGTTCTTTCCTGATAAACTGTACTTGATTATCTTTCTAGCTCTAATTCTAAACTTAGAAATCTCAGTCTTCGCAAAGAGAGAGAGAGAGAAAGAGAAAGAAAGAAAGAAAGAAAGAAAGAAAGAAAGAAAGAAAGAAAGAAAGAAAGAAAGAAAGAAAGAAAGAAAGAAAGAAAGAGAAAGAAAGAAGCTACCATTCTAGGGGGAAAAATGCATTAGGCTATGCTCTCTCTCACTATGTGAAATTGTGAAAATGATTTTCTCTAAACAGCCATATCCAGAAAATGGAAGTTTTAATAGAGTAGATGAGAGGATGAAAGGCCCCTTTTAAGTAATAGATCCCACAGGAAAAAGGCTGGATGGGCTCTGGAGGGGTGTGCTGGTCACCAGGGGTGAGGCTGCAGGGAGGTGCTGGGCCCTGTTGGCAGCAGGGGAGATGCAGGTCTCCAGAAGTGGCACAGAAACAGGGGCGTGGGGGCACACTATGGAGGACAAAGCCAGTTTAACAGTGTTCCCCAGAACACATACGGGCTTTACCACTGTGGTTAAAACTTCATAAAACAAAAGGCATTTTAGGGAAGGAGAGGAGAAAAATGAGAATCCTCATTTTTCAGATTTCTGGCAAAGATTACTCAAATGTGTTTTAGGCAGAGAAGAAATGGGGCATCATGCTTGATGATCACAGATGACTGTACCGAATATGCCTTAGATGTAAGCCAGGATTTCATGAACTGGGAATATTGAAAGCTATGGTCAGTGGGGAAAATGTTCTGTTTTAAATAAATATGGGGAAGAATGTTTTAAGTTCAATAAAGAAGGCTCATTTGTTTGCAGGGCTATTTACAGTCCTACGTATTCTAATGAGAGACCTGTCAATCTCCAAGGGAAGCTAGAGAGTACATCACTTCCTCAATACTTCTGAAAACGAGGGGTATGTGAATGTGTGTGTGTGTGCGCTTGTGTAACATCTCTCAGAAATAATCTTCATAAAACATATTTTGAAAACTACTACTTCAGCTATAACCTTCTTATGACAAAATGTGTCCTAAGACAACAAAAACCACCAGACACAGCCAAACTAAGAGGGTGAAATAAAATGTACAATATTTATATACACTTGAAGATTTGCTTTCCTCTGGCACAAACTATGGGAGATAGTTGCATAAACAATTTCTTAAAAGCAAAGATTTCAACTTACCAAAGGAGTTTTAAGTTCTAAAAGTTTGTTTTTATTACTCTTCATAACTCAGAATGTATTGTCTAATAGAAACATAAAAATGATGGCTCAGTTTCCAGCCAAGCCTACTAATTCTTTAAATAAAGTTGAAATAAATTACTGATCATGCAGTAAGATTTTTACTGCTAAAACAGTAGTAAAATTGAATCAAACAGAAATGCAAAGATACATTTTTAAATGTTATATTAAATGCAATGCCTCTGAAAAATAAGAGTTAGTGAAAGGAGATTTAAGTTGAAGAAAACTACGAAGGAAATTTTGTAGCCTGCCATAAGGTTGAGGTATTTATTTTATTTACAACAGCTTCACTTCCTGTCAAATTTAAAAAGGTATAATAAAATATATAAAATTAAAAATATGAAGAATAATATAAAACCATCTATAATTTTACCATACAGTATAATTCACTTGAAATACATACTGTCACACTATATTCTTTGCCTACTCACGTATTTATCAGGAGTTTTTGCATTAGTAACATTCCTAGCTCTTTAAGAATAGCAAACACACAGAAAACATCTGCAGAACAAATATTCCCCACAGTAAATTATAACAGAATGAACACCCTGGTAACCACCACTCAAGGAAGGATAGTAATATTGAAGGACGAGGAAGTGCCTCACACAACTGCACAATCACTACTTCTCTCTTCATCAATGGTAACATGATTCTGACTTCCGACAGAATGGACAGTTTTGTAAGTTTTGAAATTCATGAAAAGGAAAAATACAATACGTCTTTTTCTACTTATGGCTTTTTTAGTCAATGTTATATTATGCAATTTATCTATGTAATTTTGTCTTGCTATAGTTTGTTTGCCTTTATTGATGAATAATAAATGTACTAGTATATGAACACACCACTCTTTATTTATTCTACTTTTATTTTCAGGTGTTGGATCTTTTTCATTGATATGTAGTTGATTCTTAGCAATGGAATAGCTGAGTCATAGGCTCAGCTATTGAACTAAATAGATTCCAATTTAGTAAATAATGCAAAACAGTTTCGCAAAAGGGTTGGTCCAGTTTACATTTCTGCCAGAGTTTCCCTTGCTTCGTAACCTTGCTAGCACGTGGGATTGCATTTGTCTCATGTAGTCATTATGGTATATGTGTGGTCTTTTGTTATGTTTTTATTTGCATTTCTCTCATTACTAAAGTTAAGCACCTTTCTATACATTTATTGAGCATTTGTGTATCTTCTTTTGTGTTCAGGATACTTGCCCATAATTTTGCCGGATCATCTGTTTTTTCTATTATCTTTTAACAATTCTTAATTTAGTCTAGATATAAGCCCCAATGTATTTTACAATTTTTTATTTAATATTTTGATGAGTTTGTCAGGATATACTAGGTTTATGCTGAGAGCACAAATAACCTCTATCAGTGGATTTACACGTAAATGTTTAGATGTGCTGCAGATCACTGGGCTTGATGACAGCACCTTTGTCCATATAGTCTCTCACTCAGGGATCCAGAGTGACTGATGCTCCACCATCTGGAATGTTGTTAGTTGCAAGGCAGAGAAAAACAGAAAACTGGAAAATCTCACACCGAAAGTGATCCATGTCATGTCTTCTCACCTAATATTATCCAGAACTAGATAATTGTTAATGCCCAACTGTGAGAATGATGAGACATGCAGCTTCCCAAGTGCCCAGGAAGAAAAGAAGAACCCAATATTGGTAAGAACTAGTAGCATCTACTATGCTTGGACATTTTCCCTTATTAGTAATATACATCTACATTTCTGTTCTAATGTTTGCAGTGCATTCCAGTTTTGGTTTATACCATATGTTGGTTAAATACTTCCCCCAATTATTGAGGCATGGCACACAAGAAAAATAATATTTCTATGGAAAAATGGAGGAAATACATGTGGATTTGGGTCATGGTAGAGATATCCACTTGGTGTTTGGCAAACAAAAAATTTTCATTGCATTTTCTTTATATTACTTAATTATTAGAAAAAATGTTTGGTCATATAGTATATAATTAATGTCTATAAAACATTCAGATCTCAGCTTTTCAAAATTTAAATGAGAAATTTAAATTTGTTTCTCTGAACATGTCTCCTTGTTTTTTGAGATGGAGTCTCACTCTGTTGCCCAGGCTGGAGTGCAGTGGTGCAGTCTTGGCTCACTGCAACCTCCGTCTCCTGGGTTCAAACAATTCTCCTGCCTCAGTCTCCCGGGTAGCTGAGACTACAGGTGCCCGCCGCCACGGCCGGCTAATTTTTGTATTTTTAGTAGAGGTGGGGTTTCACCATGTTGGCCAGGCTGGTGTCGAACTCCTGACCTCAAATGATCCACCCACCTCGGCCTCCCAAAGTGCTGGGATTACAGGCATGAGCCACTGTACCCGACCTGAACATGTCTTTTTAATATCTGAATCTTGTGCTTGAAATGGTAAGATGCAGTTCCTGGTCAAGGTTTAAATGATGATATTTTAAAGTTCTTCATGTGATCATCAATAAAACTTTGTTCATAATAAGCTTGCAGAAAAAAAAAATACCACAGTTGAAATCATATTTCAAGATTTGAACAGCTCTTCTTTTTATTTCGTTGACAAATTAATGTTAAAATTGCTTCTGAAAATGGGAATGGATTTTGAATCTAATTCAACGTTGTCAATTCAACTATTTAAAATTATTGATGAAGATCTAATTTGCAGGATACGCATGCATTGTTAGGGCAGTATCCTGAAGCTAACATAAATATAAAAAGGAGTGTATTCTCCATGAAAGGACAAGCTAATATATGTGAGGACATAAATACAGGGATCAAGGCTGTTGCACCTGCCAAGAGTCCCTGCCCACCTTAATAGACCACACCTGTGACTGTGAGCCAACCTTTGGGCACCTGAAACATCCACAGTGCCCAGCAGCAACGTAGAATTCTTGACCCTGATGGAAAGCAATATGCTCTGCAGCTGGTCACTAAAAAAGTCATCAGGGTGGTTCACTGCTGACCAGTGTGTGACAGTGAGGTAATTAGTGCCAGATGTTGCTCATTTTGCTTGCCAACTGCAGAGATTTTGAGTGTATCACAGCCCTGCCTGCTCTGAGGAGCTCTGTGGGAAGGTTTGTGCTAAGGCAGAGGCATCTGGTGTGAGATTTGTTTGGCTAAGCTCCATTTTGCTGGATTCTCCGACTCTTTTCACAATATTCTGGACACCAGTTAAGTGAACCCTAATAGATTGTAAGGACAATTCCCCAATTTAACACAGGAGGAAGCTGGGACACAGAAAGATCAAACATGTGATGCACTGTGACCCAGATTGTTAAGTGGGGGGTGACTATTTGAATGTGGCTCTGAAGCTGATGCTACAGCCACCACATTCTACAGACTTTCTTTGATTTGCTCAAAATGAAACCAAAAAAATGGCACAAGTAAAAAGCACAGATATGTTGCATTAATATTAACTACTTCCAGTGTGTGACCTGTTGATCTATGGATTGTAACCATTTGCAGATTTGCGCTACATAAAAATCATGGCCTTTTGCAACTCATCATGACTTTTGCTCTTATTTAACAAAATGAATTAAGGAGAACTAGTTTGTCTACAAGTTTAGTATGTTATAATGATATGGAGATTGTGATTATAGTTGTAGTTTGTACAGTATTTTTAAATTTTCCAGGGATCTGACATGGTGCTAATAATATCAATAAAATTGTGTTGGTAGTTTTTTTCAGGGTAAAACAAGCAGAATTTTAGTTGCCAAAATTGATTATTCATTAAATTAGAACTGCAGTAACAATAAAAAAGTCATATCTACACTAAGGAAATAATAAGCCATTCTGAGTATAATTAGTCAAGAATATTCTTTATTAGGTTTCATACAAGATTTGACTAGTTAATATGATTATATAAAACTCTATAGGTTAAAAAGTATTGCTGTATATTTTCATAAGCTATATAATTACACTATAGCAGCAAAACTAGAAGTTTTAGATGGATAAAAAATAAATCTGTCAATTTTTCTGACAGACCTTTAGAAATCAAAAAATCATGGCATCTTCCAAATTGAAGCAGATGTAATCATATTTGATTTCAATCGAATACTCAAAAAATAAGACAAGATAAAGATTGAGCTCATCAAGATCCTGCAAAAAGGGTATGTTATAAATGATGTTACTCTGATTTAGTTCTTGCTTTCTCCAGTTTGTTTATTTTTATGTGATTTAGCTTTATAAATTGCAATTTAAGGGAAATGAAAAATAGTTTTGTAATTTTCTTGTGTCATCTGGGAGATTATCTGATTCTTTTAGGGTCCAAGTGCCTAGAATTGATGCAATCGACCACAGTTTATGACATAGTATAATTTATGCTTCTGGCATTCTGTTTTAAGTTTATTTTCACCTTTTATTTTCCTTCCTTATATCCCTTTGTATCATCTCTAATATCACCTCATCTTCACCCCAATCCATTATGTCACCATAAACTATGTGAATACAATTTACATGATGGCTTTGGGCTTTTCATCTCTTCATGTTTCTTCACAATATTCATTCAGAATACTGCGAGTTGTCCAGGCTGTCCGCTGTAGATGTAGTAGTTTCCTTTTCACTGCTGCATAGCATTCCATCATGTGTAATACCACATTGTACCTATCAAGTCCCTATATACAGACATTTACATTGTTTCCCACTCTTTGATTTGACTAACAATGCCGGACGATCTCTTTGTGTATATTTAGAATGATTTTTCTCAAGAGTCACAATGTGTACACATACACAAATTCACTACAAATTGTCTCTGCAGATTAATTTTGATGGTTACATTTAACATTATTTAAAATTTTTTTCTTTTTTCTTTTTTTATTCTTTCAACTTTTATTTTAGATTAAGGGGGTACATGTACAGGTTTCTTATACAGGTATATTGTTTGATGCTGATTTGGGAGTGAATAATCCCATCACCCGGGTAGGGAGTATGGTACCCAACAGTTTTTCAGCCTTTGCACCCTCCCTCCTCTCTAGTAGCCCCCAGTGTCTCTATTGTTGCCATCTTTATATCCATGAGTATCGGACGTTTAGCTCCCACTTATAAGTGAGGTCATGTGTTATTTGGTTTTCTGTTCCTGCATCAATTTGCTTAGGATAATGGCCTCCAGCTCTATCCATGATGCTGCAAAGGATATAATGTCATTCATTTTCATGGTTGTGTAGTATTCTAAGATGTATATGTACCACATTTTCTTTATTCAGCCCACCATTGATGGGCACCTAGGTTGATTCCACGTCTTTGCTGTTGTGAACAGTGCTGCAATGAACATATGAGTGCATGCGACTTTTTGGTGGAATGATTTTTCTTTTGGATATATATCCAGTAATGGGATTGCTGAGTCACATAGTAGTTGTTTTAAGTTCTTTGAAAGATCTCCAAACTCTTTTCCACAGTGGCTTAACTAATTTACATTCCCACCAACAATATATGTGTTACCCTTTCTTTGTAGCCTTGCCAGCATCTGTTATTTTTTGACTTTCTAATAATACACATTTTTGACTGGTGTGAGATGGCATTTTATTGTGGTTTTGATTCGCATTTCTCTGATGATTCATGATGTGGAGCATTTTTTTTTCATATGTTTATCACGCACTTGTATTTATTCTTTTAAGAAGTGTCTGGCCGGGTACAGTGAATCACGCCTGTAATCCCAGCACTCTGGGAGGCCAAGGTCGGGGGATCATGAGGTCAGGAGATCAAGACCATCCTGGCTAACACCGTGAAACCCCGTCTCTACTGAAAAATACAAAAAAATTAGCCAGGCGTAGTGGCGGGCCGCTGTAGTCCAAGCTATTCAGGAGGCTGAGGCAGGAGAATGGCGTGAACCTGGGAGGCGGAGCTTGCAGTGAGCCGAGATTGCGCCACTGCACTCCAGCCTGGGTAACAAAGTGAGATTTCGTTTCAAAAAAAAGAAAAAAAAGTGTCTGTTCATGTCTTTTGTCCACTTTTTAATGGGGTTGTTTTTTGCTTGTTGGATTGTTTAAGTTCCTTATAGATCTTGGATATTAGACCTTTGTCAGTTGCATAGTTTGTGAATATTTTCTGCCATTCTGTAGGTGGTTTGTTTACTCTGTTGATAGTTTTTTGTTGTGCAGAAAGCTCATTAGTTTTATTTGGTCAATTTTTTTGTTGCAGTTGAGGACTTCATCATAAATTATTTCCCAAGGCCAAAGTCCCAAATGTTATTTTGTATGTTTTCTTCTAGGATTTTTATAGTTTGAAGCATTACATTTAAATCTTCAATCTATCTTGAGTTAATTTTTGTATACAGTGAAAGGCAGAGGTCCAGTTTCATTCTTCTGAATATAATTAGCCAGTTATCCCAGCACCATTTACTGAGTAGGGAGTCATTTCCCCTTGCTTATTTTTGTCAACTTTGTCAAAGATCAGATGGCTGCATTAGGTGTGTGGCTTTATTTATGGGTTCTCTATTCTGTTCCATTGGTCTGTGTTCCTTTTTTTTGTTCCAGTCCCATGTGTTTTTGTTACTGTAGCCTTATAGTACAATTTAAAGTTGAGCAATGAGATGCCTCTAGTTTTGTTCTGTTTGCTTTAGACTGCTTCAGCTATTCAGATCCTTTTTTGGTTCCATATGAATTTTAGAGTAGTTTTTTTTCTGGTTCTGTGAAAAATAATGTTGGTAATTTGATAGGAATAGCTTTAATTCTGTAGATTGCTTTGGGCACTATGGCCATTTTAATGATATTGGTTCTTTCAATCCATGATCATAGATTATTTTTTCATTTTTTGTGTCATCTCTGATTTATTTCAGTAATGTTTGGTAGTTCTCATAAAAACTTTTCACCTCCTTGTTTAGATGTATTTCTAAGTATTTTCTATTTTTGTGTGTGACTGTTGTGAATAGGATCGCATTCTTGATTTGGCTTTCAGCTTTGAATATTATTGTTGTATAGAAATAATACTTATTTTTGGACATTGATTTTTGTATCCTGAAACTTTACTGAAGTCTTTTGTCAGTTCCAAGAACCTTTTTGGTGGAGTCTTTAGGGTTTTCTAGGTATGGAATCATATTATCAGCAAAGAGATCTTGTTTGGCTTCTTTTCCTATTTGGGTTACTTTTATTTCTTTTTTTTTTTTTTTTTTTTTTTTTTTTTTTGCCTGATTGCTCTGGCTAGGATTTCCAGTACCATGTGGAATAGAATAGGTGAGATTGCGCATTATTGTCTTGTTCTAGTTCTCAAGGGGAATGCTTTCAGCTTTTTCCCATTCAGTACAATGTTGGCTGCAGGTTTGTCCTAGATGGCTGTTATTATTTTCAGGTATGTTTCTTCAATGCTAGTTTCTCAAGGGTTTTTTATCATAAAGGGATGTTGGATTTTATTGAAGGTTTTTCCTGTGTCTATTGAGATGATCATATGGTTTTTGTTTTTAATTCTGTTTATGTGATGAATCACATTTATTAATTTGTACAATGTTGAACCAACTTTGCTTCCCAGGAATAAAGCCTACTTGATAGTGATGAATCATAATTGATGTGCTGCTGGATTTGGTTTGCTAGTATTTTACTGAGAATTTTTGCATCTGTGTTCATCAGGGATATTGGCATGTGGTTTTCTTTTTTTCATTGTATCTCTTACCAAGTTTTGGTATCAGGTTGATGCTGGCCTTGTAGAATGAGTTAAAGAGGAGTACCTCCTCTTCAATTGTGTGGAATATTTCAAGGTGAATTGGTACCAGCTCTTCTTTGCACTTCTGGTAGACTTTGGAGTTAATTCAGCTGGTCAGGGGCTTTTGGGGGTTAGTTTTTGCTTTTTACTGAATCCATTTTGGAACTCAATATTGGTCTGTTCAGGGTTTTAATTTATTCCTGATTCCATCTTGGGAGGGTTTTTTTTTTCAAGAATTTATCAATTTCCTCTAGATTTTCTAATTTGTGTGCATAGAGATGTTCATAGTAGTCTCTGAGAATCTTTCTTTTGTATTTCTGTGAGCTCATTTGTGGATTAAACTTATTTAAATCGTCTCTCTTTTGTGCTTTGTTAATACAGCTAGTAGTCTATCAGTATCATTTATCCTTTAAAATAATCAACTTTAGGTTTTGTCTATTTTTAAATATATATTTTTGGGTCTCAATTTTATTCAGTTCTGCTCTCATTTTAGTTATTTTTTTTCATCTGCTACCTTTGGGGTTAGTTTTCTCTGGGTGTGATGGTTAGATCATTAATTTGAGAGCTTTCTAACTTTTTGAAGTAGATGGTTAGCACTATAAACTTTTCTCTTAACACTGCTTTTGCTGCGTTCTAGAAATTTTAGTATATTGTGTTTCTGTTTTCATTTATTTCAGATATTCTTTTATTTCTGCCTTAATTTTGTTAGTTTGAAAATTTTCCTCACTAATGAGATTGAATAATCAGGTATCAATGTTCCTTTTTGTGGACTGCCTAATTACATCTTTTCTGGGCTAACTAGTGGCATTCCTGTCTTATTTTTCCTAAATTAAAGAAATTCCTTATATATTCAAGATTTTAGTCCTTTTTAGCTATATATTGTGACAGAATCATCTCCATCTATAACCTGCCTCTTAATTCTGTCCATGACGTTATTTGTGTAAGAGAAATCTTTGTGTTATATTCAAAACTCTCAAATTTTGTCTTTATAGAATTTACTTTATGTTCCTTTTATTTTGTAATATTTTATTGAAGTCTGAGATGCATTAGAAACATGGATATTTAGTGTACAGTTTGATGAGTGTTTATCTATGTGTAAACCCTTGTAATGACCATACAGAGAAATTTCTAGCAGCCTAGAAAGTTCCTTTATGCCTTCCAAGTCAAAACCTACTCCTTCTGATCCCCCATAGCACCTATTCTACAACCACACATCAATGTTTTATTTTTTGCCTTCATATACATGGAATCATAGTATTTTGCATCTGGTTTTATTCACTCATGACAGTAAGATTCATCAATGTTGTTGTAGGTAGCGGTTGTATTTTGTAGCTGTGGAGTTCTCCGTTAAGCAAATATGCTGCGATGTATCTATCCATTCTACTGTTGATGGGCATTTGCATTGTTTCCAGTTTGGGGGTATTATGAATAAGCTGTTACTTATTGTACAAATTATTTTATAAACATATTTTGGACATACGTCTTTAGGTGGACACATATACTCATTTCTCTCTCCGATATATTTCTATAAATATTTATAAGGATACATAACATTTCTGTGTGAAGGACTATGTAAACATCTAGTGTTAGAAGATATTACAAAACTGGTTTTCAAAGTGACTGTCCCAGTTTACACCCACAAGAGCAATATATGACAGTTTCATTGCTCTACATTCCTGCCAATATTTTTATGTTTGGTCTTTTTAATCACAGCCATTCTCATAAGTGTATTTGGAATCACATTTTGTTTATTCTTTTAATTTCTCAATATTTAACTTAATTTTTCTAGCTTCTTTACAATATGAGGAAAACACCACTTGGAGTACCACTCTAATAATCATTGCATATAGACTATCAGTTTGCAATTCTGCTTCCTGCTTCAATACATTACTATTTAACCACAATGTTTTCTAATCACAAATATTAACTTTTATCAACTTTAATTTCAGTATCTATGTATATGTAAAATGATTACATTTTTACGGATTAGTTGATAAATTACTACGTTTCCTAGTGCTGAATCTTTGTTATATAACCAGAATAAAATGCAATCTATTATGCTGTGAAGTTGTTAATCATTTGCTAGAATTTTGTTTACTTGGAATGCTTTTATTATTATTCACATGCACGCTTGGCTTGTTGACATTTTAAGTGCTATATTTTGGGGCATTAATATCAAGGTTATGTTTGCTTCATAAAAGAAACTGGTGGGAGGCTGAGGCAGGTGGATCAACTAAGGTCAGGAGTTCGAGACCAGCCTGGCTAATATGGTGAAACCCCATCTCTACTAAAAATACGAAAATTAGCCAGACATGGTGGTGGGCACCTGTAATCCCAGCTACTTGGGAGGCTGAGGCAGGAGAATCACCTGAACCCAGGAGGTGGAGGTTGCAGTGAGCAGAGATTGCACTGTTGTACTTCAGCCTGGGTGACAGATCAAGTCTCCCTCAGAAAGAAGGAAGGAAGGAGGGAGGGAGGGAAGGAAGGAAGGAAGGAAGGAAGGAAGGAAGGAAGGAAGGAAGGAAGGAAGGAAGGAAGAAGGAAGGAAGGAAGGAAGGAAGGAGAGGAAAACTGGGAGTTTTTTTGTTTCTCTTATTTAGAACTGATCAAATAGCATTGATTAGATTACATCAAAGCAGAGTAGAATTTTCTTTGCCACTCTCTAGTCTGATTTCTTTTTCAGGAAGTAACACTTTGACAGTAACTCCTATTTCTTCTGTGGCATTTGGCTTACTTAGGTTTTCTTACAGTCAATGTAGTAAACTGGCTGAAAGCATCAAAGCTGGTGCCAGGCAACCATGGTTAGACTCTATTCCATCACTTACTAGCTGTATATCCCTAGGCAGATCACTTCTTCTGTGCCTCTATTTCTTCATTTGAAAAATGGCAATAATTAAAATAATAAGAATAAGAATACCTCATAAGTTTGTTGCAAAGAATAAAAGAGTTAAGGTCTGTAAGCTCTCAGAACAGTGCCAGGCATGGAAAAAAAACAACATTTAGTGCTATTGTTTTATTTCTTCTGGGGGCAATTTAGACCATTCACATTCTTTAGAAAATATATTTCATGAAATTAAATAGCATAATTTGGATACAGCCATCTCTGTTGCCTCTTTCAATTATTATTATTTCCCCATTATCATTTTTTATGGTTTATTGGCATACTCCCGTCTTTATTCCTTGACTGGTTTTGCTAACAGTTTTAACTATTTTATGGTCTGGTTTTTTTTCCCCCCAAAAAAAGACCTAATGTGAGATTTATTCATTATTTCTAATGGTTTTCAGTTTCTAATTCATTATTTTTATTTACTTTTTTTCCTTCTGTTTCTTGTAAGTTTATTTTAGTTTTTCTAACTTCTTGTGTTGCGTGTTTAATTTTTTCTTTTTGTTTCTTGATTATTTAGACAGAGTTATTTCATCCCATCCATATGCCAAAGGTTCAGATATATAGTTTTACCATTATTTTTGTTTTCCAGATATTTTACTATTTTGGTATAGATTTTCTCTTTTACCAAATAGTTTTTAAGAAAGCTTTTTATCTGCTTTTTTTTATAGTTTTATTTTCTTGTAATAGATGTTACCTTATTCTCCAATAATCTCATAAATTCATTAATATTTAATTTTGATCAGAAAATAAGTCTTTTTTTTAATTTATGAAGTTTACTGAGGTTGTGTTAATATGTGGTCAATTTTTATTTATAGCTCCATGAGCACTTGAAAAGGACATAACATCTATTTTCTGAATATATGGAACCCATATCATTAGTCAGGTTATTTATACCTTTTGTAGTCTTGCTTAAATTTTGTTTGCTTGATCTTACATGATTGGATAATAGTGGACTAAAGACTATCCTTAATGCGTTTTTCATCTGTATTTCTCATAGTCTTTGCCTAATGAATACTGATACTATATTATTTGGTGCACAGATATTTATAGATTATTACACTTTCTACTTTTATTTAATTTCACTCTAGTATGAAGTTAAGATAACTCCTTTCTTTTTCCTTTATTTATTTATTTATTTAGAGTTAGGGTCTTACTCTGTCAATCAGGCTGGAGTGCAGTGGTGTGATCATAGCTC
Organism: Macaca fascicularis; assembly: GCF_037993035.2. Classification (NCBI taxonomy): domain Eukaryota; kingdom Metazoa; phylum Chordata; class Mammalia; order Primates; family Cercopithecidae; genus Macaca; species Macaca fascicularis. The sequence goes on from NC_088378.1 coordinate 62,259,640, forward strand.
ACTGCAGCCTCAAACTTCTGGGCTCAAGTGATTCTCCCATCTCAGCCTCTCAAGTAGCTAGAACTACAGGTATGCATCACAATGCCCAGCTAATTTTTTATTTTTGTAGAGATGAGATCTTGCTATATTGCCCGGGCTGGTCTCAAACTCCTGGGTTCAAGCAATCCTCCTGCCTCCGCCTCCCGAAGTGCTGGGATTGCTATCATGAGCCACCCTACCTGGTCTGTTTGTATTTTCCTGTTACATCTTTTTCTATCCTTTTAGTTTCAGCATGTCTAAATTATTTTTTAAAGATGCATCTTATGAAGCAATTATTATTTGTGTTTTGCTTTGTGATTCGATCAGAAACTTTTCTTTTTGTGAGTTCATTAGCTCATTTATATTTATCAGTACATTATCTTGGTCTTATCTCTGCCATCACATATTCTACTATACTTTAAATTTTATGTTTTTTCACTATGCCTTCTTCTGCTTTATTTGTTTTATTTTGTTTTTAGTATGATTTTTTCAAATAATGTATATAATTAATATTTTGTTCCAGTGGTTACTTTTATATCTATACATCTAATGTCTTAATTATTTTCATTTTCTACAGTATTTGACTTAATACATTATATGATCATAACAGAATTAATATTGTTCCCCTTTGTTCCTTTTCCTGCCTTATTTCTCTATCATCCAGTTTTTGAGGAACATAGTTTTTCAGTGATATTACTTGATTTATCAGTTTTAAAACCTATTTTGACCATTAGCAACCAAAGGTAAGGAGAATAACATACTTTTACTATTCATCCCTTCTATCTCGATGGGCCTGTGGTATAGAACTGGGCATGCTTCCTGCTGCTGCACCTGGAAGAATCCATCTCCTCCAAATCTTCAACTCTACCACCGTTGAGGACAGAAATGACTTAGTCCACCTCAGTTCCTCCCTACTCTCTCGATGATCAGGGAGACTCAACACACTCAGTGGATGGGAAGATCTTCCCAGTCTGCTGGTTCCCAGAATTCATCCAAGAACTCCAAGAAAAGCAGCAAAAGCTCTGCACAGTTCTCTCTGCCTAGACCCCAAGAAAGCCCAAGACCTTACTTGAACCCAGCTGCCTCTAGGCCCACTGCTGCTGTATTTGTGCTTTAAGTTTAATTATTTACCCTTCATATAACTATTTATGGGAAAGAAGGGAGCATTTGAGGAGCTGGACTTATTGAATCATCTAAAAATGGCATTTTTTCTAGAAGTAAGTTTGCTATTATTGTTGGATTTTTCTCTATAAAATATTTCCCATGGACCTTAAGACTAGAATTACGTTAGTGACTCTGTCTTCTAGATATTGCTTATCTAAACCCCTCAAGTAAGGGGTATTATAATTGCTGGGACCACTATTTAGTAACTGCAGCCTTTTTGGTTCTGTATAAATTAAATCATTTTAGTTTTTAAAATTGTAGATTTTCATTTATTTCCTGTTGCAGACAGAATGGAATTAGAACCAGACTCACCATATCTTCTTAATAAAACACATATATGTATACAAAAGAGAAAAAATACTTTCCCCTTATTACAAGCACTGCTTTGACCCTTTACTAGCAGTTATTTATTCTAACAGCCTTCTTCCTGCTCTGCTTCCAAGCTCAAAGCGTTCTGGAATGTGCATCCTAACACAAAGAAATCTTGACTATTAGTAAAGTGCCAGAGTCCCTCCTTTATCCCTAGGATCAGTCGGTCAGAAAGATACCCAAAATTACATCGTTTTATATTTCAATTAGAAGAAAGATCAAACATGCTAAGACAATTAAAATGCAAGTTGATATCATGTGGCTTCACTTTGCAGATAAGAATGAAAACCAAGGGTCTTTAACATTGCTTAATCCAGCTGTAGTTACAGTTCTAATCCTCAGTGTTTATATTGCAAGCTTGAATTATCCCTCTTATATTCTGTGTGGCAAGCATCCTTAGGTACCTTCCAGGCTTTAGGGACAGGGGCTAGAACGTACACTCTCTCAGTTCTCTTAGCCAAGAATCCTCAGAAAAATTGGGATTTGCTATGCCCCACCACACCCATTTATTACAGGCCCAAATAATTTCCTGTCAGGCGTTCATCTGAGTCTAAACCTCAGCATTATGAACACTCACTAGCCCCATTTTCAAAAGTTCAATTACTTAGACTAGGTAGTGTCTCTAGAGGCACAGAGCTGAAAAAATTCTGGTGCTATCACTGTTACTTCAAAAGCTGATTCTCATTCCACAGAATGAAATATTTATTCCCTAGAGAAGCTGAGGACGCTAAAGAACACGTTTAAGTCGTCTGCCCATTATCACTTCTGAACGCTTCTACTGCTTATTCCATTAGAAAATTCAGTGACTCAAAGTCAGAAGTTTTTATCCCCAAGTGAAAAGTCCTTCATTTGGTCTAAAATTGCAAATATACTGAAGTGCACAAAATGACATTCTGAAATTGGCCAAAGGGTTCTATTCAACCTCAGAGCACTCAGAGCATTTCTGAACTAGCACCGAAATTTTATCTTTTTTAAAGATAGGGTCTAGCCCTGTCACCCAGGTTGAAGTGCAGTAATATGATCATATCTCACTGCAGCCTTAAATTCCTGATTTCCAGTGGTCCTCACACCACAGCCTTCCAGGCAGCTGAGGCTACAGGTGTGCGCCACCATGCCTGGCTAATTTTTTAATTTTTTTAGAGATGGGGATCTCACTATGTTGCCCAAGCTGGTCATGAACTACTGGCCCCAAGTGATCCTCTCCATTCAGTCTCCCAATTCGTTAGAATTACAGGTGCAAGCTACCGCACTCAGCTAAAAACTTTTTTATAATTATATTCTTTGTATCAATGTGTTTCATGACACATCAATATTTAATTGTTCTAGCCAGTAAGACTTTGTTTTCATACAATCTTGGTTTAACCTAACTTGTGGCTCAAAAATAGATCATCATCATTTTTCTTTTTGGTACTGGCAAAGGCAAATCATATCACCCTCTTATTTATCCAGGGGTTCTATCACTAGACTGTCTCTAATTTCTTCCATAGCGTTAGATACTTCTAGTTCTTAAAAAATCTACAGTAACCAGTGTATTTTTAAGCTTAGACAGGTTCCACTGGAAATGTTTTTTAAACTTACCATTTGAATAATTGAATTTTTGTCTTTTAAAAAATCAGTGTCTGTTAGATTCACGAGGCATCTGTGTATATGTGTGTGTGTGTGTGTGTGTGTGTGTGTGTGTGTGTGTGTGTTTGTAAATTGTTCCTAGGGAAGACAGAAAGATAATACACCAGGTTTTTCTGAACACTATTCGAAACTTATGCTATTCAGCAATTTAAGGCTTTCTTGTGTTTCTATGGTTATTCTTTGATAAATATAAAATAGAATAAACCAGGAAAAAAAATAACCAAGGGGAAAAAAACCAACCCTTCTTGATGGATGAAAATAGGTTATCAAGAATGCTGAAGCAGCAAGAGAGAATAACACCATGATAATAATTCATAGTCACCTGGGGCACAAGGAACCACCCCGAGTCCCACTGAATGGCTTCAACACTCAGCAGACATAAACAAGCAAACACGTTTTCTATTTCCAGAATGGAATCATAGTTTTTGCAATACTTTCTATGGTAATGCTGCTAAAATATTCACAGTAACTGGCAAAGATCCTTCAGCATTCTGCCTATGTAGAGTCTAATAACATGTCCTGATCAATGTCTCATAGAGTGGCACACCAATCTTGAATCCCCAACAGATATGAAATTTAGGGCAATTCACTAAGCCTGTGTACATGAGCTCTATGGCAACATCAGTTCAGAACAATTTCAACATGACTTTTGGACAAAATAGCAGACCATGTAGCAACAGGACAGGGGATCATGATGAAATCACTCTTCAGTGGAGAAACAAAAACTCAGAACTTCAGGTATGCTTCTGAATGCCTAGTCCATTCACTCTATCCAGATGACTATTTTTTTCTCCTCAATACTCCAACATCTCCTCTCCAAATTTCTAGCAGCAAAAACAGAAGCTCTTGGAAGACATCCTTCTCCTCCTAGTCCACCAAGTCCACCAAGATCAAGCATCTGTGCTCATGTAGAACACAACTCTCCTATATTATGGAGGAAAAGCCTTTCTCCTAGATGAAGTCAGTTCCTCCTCCTATGCCCTGGATCCCAGCCTTGCTCACCTACTCAGAAACTTGCTCCTGAAATTACCTGGGTCGTCTCCCCTGGGATCAAGTTCTCCCTGTTCACTAGAACATTCTAATGACATAGCAATCATGTGATAAGTCCCACCTTTAAAAAGTCCTCTTGCAACCCCCATACCACCAGTTTTGCACACATTTCTTGCTCCCTTTCATAGCAAAAATAAGATAAAATGATTTTTATCCTCATTGCTGCCATTATTTGTAATCACCCACTGTCTCTTGAACTCATCAGTTCAAGCTTTTATCCCCACCACTCCACTGAAGCTAGTCTTGTTTTTGGTCAATAACAACATTCATATTGTCATATGCAATAGCCATGGTTAGCCCTCTTCTTATGTGATCTCTCAGCACTATTTAACCCAACTGTTCACACTTTCTTCCTTCAAACACCTGTTCACTTGGATTTGGGGACAACATACTTTTCTGATTATCTTTTGCTCTCACTGACCATTTCTTCTCAGTCTCCCCCTTTTTTTTGGATGCTATACATGTTCCAGACTTCTAAATATTGGCATACTCCAGGGCTCCATCTTGCAGTATGTCTATTCTCTAACTACAGTTTGTCTCCAGGTGATCTCATACAGGACCATGTGTTAATATTGTCCACAAATTAAATTAATGACTCCAATAACTAGACCTCAGCTCTGACATGCCCTCTGGTATCTATCAAATATCTAATATGGCTAATCCTCTGTTTGCCCTTCTCTACCCTGCTCTGTTGCCCAGGCTGGAGTGCAGTGGTGCGATCTCGCTCACTGCAACCTCCACCTCCCTGGTTCAAGCAATTCCCCTGCCTAAGCCTCCCGAGTAGCTGGGATTACAGGTGCACACCACGCCACCATACCCAACTATTTTTTTTTTTTTGTATTTTTAGTAGAGATGGGGTTTCACCATGCTGGCCAGAATGGTCACAAACTCCTGACCTCAGGCAATCTGCCCACCTCAGCCTCCCAAAGTGCTGGGATTACAGGCATGAGCCACTGCACCCAGCCAATATAATTCTTTTTATGTTGACAATATGCAAAAGATAACTCTAAGTAGTAGCACTGTGATCCTAATTTCTCCAGCCAACAAATATAGAGTAACCTTTGATTCTCATCTTTATCCCAGACCCCACCAGCAATCCTTCAACAAACTGTGTCATCTCTAACTTCAACTTCTTCTTATCTCTAGAACTCAGTCGTCATTATCTTTCACCTGGAAACTGAATAAGCCTTTAAGTCATCTCTCTGTTTCTTCTTTTGCCTTTCTACATCCATATTCTGGTTATCTATTGCAATGACAAACTTTATTAGAGCACAGTAACTTGAAAGCAACAATTTTATGGTTGTTCATAGTTCTGTGTGTTGACTGGGCTTGACTGACTGATTATTTGGCTGGCTTCACTTGGTGTCTTTAACACAGTTGGAGGTAGAGAGTTACCTGGACAAGGAGAAAGCTGGACCTCCCTCTCTTTGTGGAGCCTCAGGGCCTGTCCTCTCAGGGCCTGTCCTCCCCATGTGGTTTTTCAGCAGAGTAACCAGGCTTCTCCCATGGTAGCTAAAGACTCCCAAAGTGAGTGGTTCAAGAAAGAAGAAGCCGAAGTGGACGGTCCTCATAAATGCTAGATCTATAACCAGGACAACATCTCTTCTGTCACACTTATTGGTTAACGTATGTCAAAGGCCAGCCTAGTTTCATGGTGGTGGGAGAGGACTTCACAAAAAATGACTTCTGAAGAGTACGGGCCATTGGGCTCCATCTTTGGAGGCTAGCTGCACATTCTCCAGAGTTATCCTTTCAAACAGAAATCCCATCATGTTGCCCTCTGCCGTCAATACTCCCAAAGACTTTCCATTGAACTCAAGATAAATTTCAAAGTCCTTAGCATGGCCTACCAGATCCTACATGGCCTTACTCTTGGATGCCTCTCTAATATTATTCACGCCCACTCTCTGGAAACGCCACACACGGTGTTCTGGTTCTAAATTATCTGGATAGTTGCCTCCATCCTTTAGTGCATCTGACATTTATAGTCTCAGGAGGACCACAGGAATCTCACATTTAAACAAAGTCACAGGTACAAGGCAAACAGATTAGAAATTGCCATTGTTCCTGCAGAACTGAGACTCTCACAAATAGAATTTCAATCACTTCTTCAGGCTTTATGGCCTGTAAATGCCCATCGTATTCATCACATCTCTTGATAATGGCATTACAGGCAGAGTGGGAATTACTTTCCTCATTTTTAGATTAAGAACCCAAATCTTTTAACCACAATGACTTGTCTAATGTCAGAGATGTAATAAGTGGTTGATCCAGAACATAGAAATACTCTTCTAATTATTTGCTCAATATTCTTGTTACTTTCTCATAATAAAAGGCCAGAGAGAAGAAACTCAGAAATACCAGACTATTGAAAAAGGAAAGATAAAATGTATCAATTGATACTTGTAGTGTGCTGTCTGATCACCTCGATTCAGTTACTGGATAAAAGTTACAGTGCCAAGTGCTCCTCTGGAACTTGCTTTTGTCATTGTAAACACTAACCAGAGATATAGGAGCACAAAATGTAGTCTTCGCAAAGCCTTTTTTTTTTTTCTTTTTAAGATGGACTAGGTGAGTCAAACTTCTCTTTCTCCCTACCTGGTATTTATTCATGTGTCAATATATTCACACTTTCCTTCCTTCTTTTGTACATTCAACAATATCTGTTAAGTGCCACACACCCTCGATTTATGCAACTCTTTTGCAGGTCATGCCACCACTGCAAAATAAATAGAAGCCAGGACTTCTGCCTAAAAGGAGTTTGAATTGTAGCTGAAGGAATGAAAAATAGAAACAAGGCGATGTGGGAACGAAACAAGAGACTTAGCCACAAATGCAGAACAAAAGTAAAGGTGAATGTGGAAAAAGCTTTTTAAAAAGTTTATGACCTCCTATTGGAAGATCTAAGATTATACTGTTCCTAGGCATAAACTGCTTCTCACCTCACAACTAAGCATAAATGCTTCTCAATTGTTATTGGAACAGTTATTCCCTGCAAATAGTTGAGGGATATTACAAGATATAGAAATTTTTTAGTGAGTTTCTGAGCTATGTATTTGATCTAAATATTATGTTATTAATCTGGCTCACAATCTCACAATCTGGATTACAAAACATACAGTTAAGCCTTGAACAGCACAGGTTTCAACTGCATAAGTCCACTTATTTGCAGATTTTTTTCAGTAAATATATTGGGAAAATTCGTGAAGGTTTGGGACAATCTGAAAAACCTCACAGATGAACCACATGGCCTAGAAATGTCAAAAACATTTAAGAAAAAGTTTTGTATGTTATGATACTACTGTATTTTATCATGTACTATAATAAAATAGATACGTCTATTACAAAAAGCTAAATACATCAAAACTCACACACGGACGCAGACCATATAAGGTACCATTGGCAGTTGAGATAAATGTAAACAAATGTAAAGATGTAGTATTAAATCATAACTGTATAAAAGTAAGTGTGCTAGTGTAATCATTTTATAACCATCTTTTGTTGCTATTGCAGTGAGCTCAAGTGTTGTGAGTAGCCACTTAAAATGCCCTATCATGCTAATCATCTCCAGCTGAGTGGTTTCCAGCTCCAGTAACTTGCACGTGGTAGTGAAAAGCGAGTTCTCACTGTTCTCACGTATTTTTCATCATGTTGAGCACAATACTGTAAACGTTGAATATAAAGTGCACGCAGTGCCGCTGGAAGTGCTTCTGAGGAGCAGATAAAAATTATGGCATTACAAAAAAAAAAAAAAGTTGGACTGCTTGATATATACCCTAGATTGAGGTCTGCAGCTACGGTTGCCAACCATTTCAGACAGACAAATCATCTTGTAAACGGTTATCAAATTACCATATGGATAAATACAGTACAACACTATGAGTGTATTTTCTCTCCCTTATGATTTTCTTTATAACATTTTCTTTTCTCTAGCTTACGTTATCGTAAGAATATAGCCGATAATACATGTAACACACAAATACGTACTTTTTGACTATTTAAGTTATCATTAAGACTTCCAGACAACAGGAGGTTATTAGTCGTTTAAGTTTTGGGGAAGTCAAAAGTTATACGTGGATTTTTGACTGTGGCGGGGGCGGGGGTAGGGGGGAGTAGGGGCAGTGCCCCAATCCCCACGTTGTTCATGAACCAATTATACTTCAAAACTTGTCTTATCCTGCAGACATTCTCCTGTGCTTAGAAGATCAGAGAGAGCAGCCCCAAGGTTTTCATCATTAGCTTCCGAAGTCTGATAATGCAAGCTGTATTGCAGACAAGAGCAACCTCTCCTATAGAACCTCAGCCTCAAAGTATGTTGTGAGCTGACTAAATGTAACAAGTTAGAGGAACAGAGTAGCGCACATTTCCAAAGCAGCATACCCAGAGATGTATTGCTTTGGACACAGCCTGATACTTTGTTCAACAGCCAAGTGACTTGTCTATCCATTTTATGAGAGCCAGGGGAAAAAAAAATGAGAGATATCACTGGTCTCAGTACCAGGAAGGATTGTGCTTCTCCAGAGCTACTAGTTTTCAGACCCTATCAGACACATAACTGCTTATGTTCCTTTTCTAGTAAGTGTATAACATTTCATGGTTATGAAGGTTAACTTTGTATCAACTGACTTGAGCCACAGTGCCCAGATATGTGATCAAACATTCTGGATATTTCTATGAGGGTATTTTGGATAAGATTAGCATTTAAATGAGACTTTGAGTAAAACAGCTTGCCTTCCTTAAAATGGGGAGGCATCCTCCAATCAGTGGAGGCCTGAGTACCGCAAAAGGCTGACCTCCCCTGAAAGCGAGAATTCTGTCAGAAGATGGACTTGAACAGCAACATTGGCTGATCTTCAACCTGCCAGTCCACCTTGATGATTTGGGACTAGATGGTCTCCATATTGGAGAAATTTCATAAAACAATATAGATTCTCTATATACCCTCTATATTCTGTATATATTGGTTCTGTTTCTCTGGACAACCCTGACTAATATGATGGTACATATTTTGTACACTTATTATTTTGATTTTAACACATTTTTCTATTCCTTACTTCTCCTTGATCTCCCTTACCTGATTTCATTTTAATTTATCTTGGAAAACAGAAAAGCTGCCCTTGACAGCCAGGAGCTGGCCTGGCACTTAGAGCTATGCCTTGATGTTCTCCTCTGTAACGTAGTTTCAGAGAACATCAATATCAGACAAGGACACTGTGTGACTATGATGGATTAAGCCAAAGACAAGACCACTCCAAAACTGTGTCCAAATACAGGCAAAATTATTGATGTTGTTCAAACCACAAAACTGTCTAAACACACCCCATTCTAGCTAAGATGAGTGGCTGATTTCAACCTCAGTCTAGTCTTCCCTCCTTCTAGATGTGATTTACCCAGATAGAAATAACCCCAGTCTCTGAGTATCCAATCCAGAATAAAGCCTGCTTGCTTAACTCTTCTGAAAATCACTAACCTCAAACCCAAATTCTATGTGTAAAAAAAAAACAAACAAGAAAAGTTTTTTCAAAAACCCTTCTACTGAGGTGACTCGGTTTCCTATGGCCTTTGTTGATACAAACAGTAATTCCAACTTGTTCTGTTACAGGTAAATTTCTCATTGTCTTTGTCTAGAGAGCATTGACAATCTCAATTTACTATATGTATCATGAGTTGCCTTAAGTGATTTCTGGATCAAATCAAGGTGACATGTAATATTTAAAGAAGAGTAGCATGAAATGTGAAACTCGAAAAGCGCGGTGATAGTTTTGTGTTTTAAACACATTCTTAATACTACATTGACTGATTTCAACATTTATTTTGGTATCACATCGCTATAAACCAATATTGTATATGAAAAGCACTTCATGAATTGTCTTAGAGTATTAAATTTTCCTAAGTGGCTATACAATATCCTTTTCCTGAAGAAAACCACAGGTTTGTATCATTATAATTCTAGGTTCTATGAGTATTCTTTAGTGATCAAACACTTTCTAACTGCCACTGCTAGTGCAACCACAAAAAGAAAATACGTAGGTTGTATAAATTCCATTTCAATTTAGGAGACAATTAAACACTCAAATGATTTTTTAAGGGCCAAACAAATCGGATGGAACCACAGAAGAGAAATACAAAGAGAAGACACAACATAATATGACAGACATAGATTTAAAAACAAAAGAGATTTAAGGTTGTCTTTCTAGCCAAGATGGAATAACAGATATTTCATTAACCCTCACTGAAACAATAAAAAGAGAATAACAAAAACAAAAGTCTTCAAGACATTGAAAACAAAAGTCTTCAAAACATTGTACATCCAACAACAAAGAACAATGATCCCTGAGAGACAGGAAACAAGATGAGCCCACGGTTGCCCTGGCTTAGTGCCTTGAGTTTCCAGGCCATAGCACAGGAAGAGGAAACCGAGGCAGAGCATCTGAGCTGTGAAGAGAGGAAGTAAAAAGTCCAGGAAAAGCAAGGCAGCTAGAGCTCACCAGGCAGAATACTGGAGAGGCGAGGGCTGCAGAGATAAAGAACCCTGGAATCTGCAGAGGGTGCTTCTTGAGTATTCAACATAATACTGAACAGTGCAGAGGAAGCTATTAAAGACTTGAAAAAGAACCACCCAAACAGGATTAGAGGGAACAGTATCTGGCACTCATCTCGTGCTAAAAATATTGCCTATTTCTACTAACCAGATGGAAAACTATCATATTTTATAGGGCACTGTGCAGAGTAGTCAAAACGTCCCCTAATCTAATATTTTTAAAAACCCACAAAGGTAGATGGTAGAGGAGGGAGAATGATGTTTTCACAATTTTATTTATCTTCTTGAAAATCAGCGTGTTATTCAGTATTATTTTCCTGTTTTCTATTTTATTGTTTTCTTCTCTGACCTGTATTATGTTCTTTCTTTTGCTTACTTTGGAATTAATTTTCTCTTCTTTTTTAGTATCTTAAAGCAGAAGCTGAAGTCGTTAATCTGAGACACTAATTTTTCTAGTATAGGACTTCAGTGCTATGCATTTCCCTCTACATATTGCTTTAGCTACATCACACAAATTTTAATATGCTGTGTTTTCATTTTCATTCTCTTCAACATACTTTTTAATTTTGCTTTTAAATTCTTTTTTGTCCCATGAATTATTTAGATGATCTCTAAGATTAGAGATCTTAGAAGTATAGGTCTTAAAGAAATATCTCAGAGATATTTCTTATTATTATTGCCTTGTACCTTAATTCCATTTTGCTCAATGAACATATTTTCTATGACTTGAAACTTTTAAATTCTTCTGAGACTCATTTTATTGTCCAGGATATGGTTTCCCTTATTAAATATTCCATGTGCACTTAGAAAAATGGACAGTTTGGTCTTGTTCAAAGAAACATTCTATATATGTCAATTAGGTCAAATTAGGTGAGAGTGTTAGTCAAGTCTTCCGTATCCTTACTGGTTTTCTGTCTACTTGGTCTGTCAATATCAGAATGGGTATTTAAATATTCAACACACATTATATATTTGTCTATTTCTCCTTGGCGTGCTTTTAGTTCTTCAGTTTTTGCTTGATGTATTTTAGGTGCTACTATTAAATGCATACATATTTGGGATTATGCATTCTTAATGAATTGATCTCTTTATGTCATTTAAAACCTCTCTTTATTTCTGGTAACATTATTTATTCTGAAATCCACTTAGCCTAACAAACATAATATAGGTGCCCCAGGTTTGCTTTGATTACTATTAGTATGGCATATTTTTAACCACCTTACTTTTTTACTTGTTATTTTATCTTTTTTTCTTATTCCTTTTTCCTTTGGAGAATCTATTTTACATATATTAGGCTACATAAAGTTTCCCACAATTCTTTGATGTAATCTTCATTTTGTTCATTCTTTTCCTCTCTGTATTTTATTTTGAAGAGTTTCTATTGCTAAATCTGTAAATTTTTCTTTCCAGTGTCTAATGTGCTGTTAATCTCACCCAGTGTATTTATTATCACCATTATTGTAGTTTTCATTTCAGGAAGTTTGATATAGAGATTTTTCCTATGTCTCTACTTAATATGCTCATCTCTTTCATAGCTTCCTAAACATATCAACTATAATGAAAATAACTGTGTTACATTCTTGTCAAGTAATTCTATTATGTGTATTATTTGGGGATTGGATTTGTTTGATAGATTTTTTCCTTCATTATGTATCATATTTTCCTGCTTCTTTGGGACACTTTGTGGACACTTTGTGTATTAGGGTTCTCTAGAGGGGCAGAACTAATAGGAGATATATATATATATATATGTGTGTGTGTGTGTGTGTGTGTGTGTGTGAATATATATGTATATATGTGTGTATATATATGTGTGTGTATATATATATGAAGTATTAACTCACATGATCACAAGGTCCCACAATAGGCCATCTGCAAGCTAACGAGCAAGGAAGCCAGTCCAAGTCCCAAAGCTGAAGAACTCGGAGTCCAATGTTCAAGGGCAGGAAGCATCCCACATGGGAGAAATATGTAGGCTGGGAGGCTAAGCCAGTCTAGCCTTTTCATTTTTTTCTGCCTGCTTTATATTCTACCCACGCTGACAGTTGATTAGATTGTGCTCACCCATATTAAGGGTGACTCTGCCTTTCCCAGCCCACTGATTCAAATGTTAATCTCCTTTGGCAACACCTCACAGACACACCCAGGATCAATATACTTTGCATCCTTCAATCCAGTCAAGCTGACACTCAGTATTAACCATCACATTTGGTAATGTGTTATTATTATAAGCCAACATTATGAAATTTACCTTGTTGGATGCTAAATATTTTTGTATTTTTATAAATACTCTTAATCTTTTTTTCTGGAACAGAAGATAAGTTACTCAGAAACAGTGAGATTTTTACAGGTCTTGCTTTTAAGTGTGCTTAGGGAGGAGCAGAGAAGCCTTTATTTTAGTGTTAATTTTCCCTACTACTGAGGTAAAAGGCATTTGTGTACTTTTCTTGATGCCCATGGTTTAGGAGGATTTTTTACTCTGGTGGAAGAAGAACTATTCTCAACCCTAGTGGAAGCACTGTTGACTCTTAATACTTTCAGGCTGTTCTTCATCTGGCCTCAGATAATTTCCTCACATGCACGTCCTGACTAGTAAACACCGGAAGTTCTGAGAGGGACCTATGCAGTTCTGTCTATATGTGGCACTCTTTTCTCTGGTATTCTGCCATACTTATTCAAGCCACCTTGTCCTCTCCAGGGACACACAGCCTTCTCTTCCCAATTCAGGAGACCACCAGGTTCTATTTGAATTCTTCCTCCCCATGTTGCAGCCTCAAAACTTTCTTCAGGCAGGAAATTGAGGCAATTTTCAGGCTCACCTTGTGTGTTTCACATTTCCCAGGCATCACTGTTCTTTGTTTCCTGATGTCCAATAAGTTGAAAATCATTTTCTCAGGCAAGAGGTTAAATTGAGTCTCTCTAACTCCATTTCCACTGAAAGCATAAGTCCAAGAATTACAGTTTTAAATTTATACAATACTGATCCCAAATAGGAAAAGAATCCAAATTTGCCATCAGATTCTCTGATTTTGCTGAACTATGTATTTATTGGTGCAAGAAGCTGGATAGCTAATAAGAATAGTAAGAGTTGATATTTTATTAACTTTTTTCACTTCATACACAATAAAGGGAAGAATTAATTTCTTCCATTAAAGGCATCTTAGTCTGCTACTACTCTTATTTTCTAAACTGCTATGGACTATTAATTCTCCCATCAGCTACATCAAAGGGAGAACACTTCACCGAATGGAGTGACTGGATAGCTGTCATTTGTTTTGGATGCCTTTTTCTACATTGAGAACAATATGCAGAATTACTCTGGGAATGATTCAGGGAAGTGAAGATGATAAACAGTCCTCAGTTGTATTTTCCTTTTTCTGCTTCTTTATGGACTTCATGTTGCACTTGGGTTGAAGTTCATAGAGGTTTTAATAAATTTAAACCCTGAGAGCTCATAAACCATGTTCCAAACTCTACAGCTGTAATTGTTATTTATTTTGTTCTGCTCTAAGGGATACTAGCACACACTATGTCTCAAAACAATTTTCCAATCTATTTAGCTTATGTATTTATTTAATAAGTATTTATTGAGTACTTACTATGTCAAGACACTGTATGAGACACTAAGCATATAATACATGAGACAAAAATTAGGCTCTGAACTAAAAAGTACATAATATGGTAGGAAATAGGTAATACAAGTAAATAAACTAATATGTATTTAAATACATATTGTGGCCAGGGGCGGTGACTCATGCCACCCAGGACTTGGGGAGGCCAAGGTGGGTGGATCACTGGAGGTCAGGAGTATGAGATCAGCCTGGTCAACATTGTGAAACCTTGTCTGTACTAAAAAATATAAAAATTAGCCACATGGCAGATGCCTATAATCCCAGCTACTAGGGATGCTGAGGCAGGAGAATTGCTTGGACGTGGAAGGCAGAAGTTGCAGTGAGCTGAGATTGCACTGCTACACTCCAGCCTGGGCAACAGAGCTAGGCTCCATCTCAAATAAACAAATAAATACAAATTGTGTTAGATGCCAGGAAGGAAATTAACAATCGGTTATGCTAGAGAGTCAAAAGTCCATCAATTTTGATAATATAGGGGAGTCCTCTCTACAACAGCGACATATGAACTAACCCACTAAGTGACAAGAACTCATCATATCACAGGAATAGCACAAAGGAGAGTAGGTGAAGGGGTATGTTTGTGCTGAAATATTAAGGAAGAACTTGATATGTTCGAGGAAATGGAATAAAGTCATTGTGGCTGAAGCACAGCAAGGGAGAAAGTAAAACCAGATGAGTCTGAAAGATCAGCAAAAGCCATACAACTCAAGGGCCTGAATGCAGTGGCTGTGGAAGAATTTAAAGCAGGGGAAGACCTTGCTGGTTTGGGGAACTAAGTGAACAATGATGTCATTTACTAAATGAGAGCAGACTCAGTGATAAAAAGTTTTAGAGATGAAATAAAATGTTAAGCTTGGGCCCATTAGGTTTGGGATGCTAAGAGTTATCAGAATAGAGACACTAACTAGTAAGCTGAATAAATATTTCAGAAGAGGAGTTTGAAATATAAATTAGTGTTAGAATGTAGGTTATATTTAAAGGTATCATCACTGGAGCCTCAGGGTGTTGCTTTGCCAACCAGAAACCTCTGTGACAGGTGGCACTTATGCTTGGGTTTTGCTTACATCCACTGGGCTCGGGCCAGGCACAGTGGTTCACACCTGTAATCATGCTTGCTCATTTGGCTCTGGCTCTGTGCAAGGCTGCAGCTGGACCAGGTATACCATAAGCGGCTTCCACTGTGGGCACCAGGGAACACAGGGGTGCCCAAAAGCTCAGAGATGCCAGGAACACAGAGCCCCAAAGAGGTTGTTACAGCTTGTCACAGCCCAGGATCAGGGACCCACAAGGTCTGGACTCCCAGAAGGGCCACAGGTCTTCTTTCCTTCTTGCCACCCACAGTGTGGTGAGCAAGGGTGGGAGGGCATGTTTTGGGGGGGCATGTTTTATCCCATTTGTGTTACAGCTCTTTCAGTCCCACTAACCAACTCTGGCCTGTGGTTCCTGGACTGACCCAGCCCCACCACTGCTTCCTGTTGCATGGGGTGACCACTGGGAGCCAGTGGAAGGCAGAAGAGCTATACTGTTACAGCAGCTCTGGCTTCAAGAACCCCGAGATCTGGGTTTCCAGAAGGGTCACTACTCTTCACTCCCACAGTCCAGGAGTGTGTCATTGCCTGCAGCTCAGCGAGCCAGCCAGGAACATGTTGTAGTTCCTTTTGTTCCTGCTGTTTGGCAGGTCCCAAATTCCTGTCCCATGTCCAGGAAGAATGAGGTATGAGGTTATGCAGACAACTGTAGGGTGAGCAAGTGGAGAGGAGCTTTATTGAGAGATAGAACAGCTCCTGGGAGACCCAAAGTGGGTAGCTCTGCAGGCAGATCATCCCAACGAGTGCCTGAGTCTGACTGAGTCTGTGGTTTTTATGTGCCAGAATGGAGGAAGTGCATGCTGACTGGTCCATGGGTGGCCGTGGGTAGGCCTTGAAAAAGCACCATCCAATTGGCCAAAAGACGTCAAGGAAGTTCTTACTCCTGGTCACAGATTCCACTTGGAACAGTCAGCCCGGCTCCCAGGCTTCAGGCCATCCCTGGCTTGGAGGTGAGGTTTCACTGGGGACCCATCCCTTCCCAACTAGTAACCTGTCTGCCTCCCACTGCATTAACATACCATCTGCACCACCCAGACTGTTCATTCTGAGGGACACCTGCAGGCCCATGCCGAGTCACACCCTCAGCCCCCTGCCAGACTTTATCCCTGAGCTAGTTGGCACCCAAAATTTCAGAGGTGGCTGAGATGGATTCTGTTTAAGGCAGTAATTGAAACAAATTTTAAGGTCAGCAGCAAGAGAAAATAAGCTCATTTTGATTAATAACATACAACAATACGACATTTTTAAATGACCATTTTAAAATGGTCAGGTGCAGTGGATAACACCTATAATCCCAGCACTTTGAGAGGTCAAGGTGGGAGGATAACTTGAGGTCAGGAGTTCGAAACCAGCCTGGCCAACATGGTGAAACCCAGACTCTACTAAAAAAATACAAAAATTAACCAGGCGCATGCAACTGTAGTCCCAGCTACTTGGAAGGCTGAGACAGGAGAATTGTTTGAACCCAGGAGATGGAGGGTGCAGTGAGCCGAGATCACACCACTGCACTCCAACATGGGCAACAGAGTAAGATTTCATTAAAAAATAAAAATAAATAGACCGTAGAGGCAGTAAGAGAAAAGAAACAAATAATACACAATGGAGCTCAATATATGCAGTTGCAAACTTTTAGATGGAATCCTTACAGGCCAGGAGAGAGAGTCATGACATATTTGTTATGCTGAAGGAAAAAAAAAGTTTACTCTAGAAAAGGATATCCAGTGAAAATATCCTTCAAACATGAAAGAGAAATAAAGACTTTCCCAGACAAACAAAAGTTGGAGGATTTTATCAACACCAGACTTGTCCTACAAGAAATGCTAAAGGGAGTTCTTCAGTCTCAAAGAACGGGATGTCAATGGTCAATAAGAAATCACCTGAAGGTACAAAACTCCCTGGTAATGCTAAGCATAGAGAAAACACGGAATATTATAACACATATGTGGGGTGTAAACTACTCTTATTTTAAGGAGAAAGAGTAAATGATAGACCAGTGAAAAATAATTATTATGACACTTTTCAAGACATAGACAGAAAAAGAAGACATAAAGAGAAAAAACAAAAGTTAAAAAGCGAAGAGATGCAGTTAAAGTGTATAATCTTTACTCATATTTTGCTTTTTGCTTTTTTTGTTTATGCAATCAGTGTAAAACTGTCATTAGTTTAAAACTATGAACTATATGACAGCATTTGCAAGCCTCATGCTTGCCTCAAATCAAAAAACATACAACAGATACAGAAAAAAATAAAAAGAAAGAGATTAAATCATACCACCAGAGAAAATTGCTTTCACCAAAAGGTAGATAAGAAAGAAGCAAAGAAGGAAGAGAAGACCAGAAAACAAATAACCAAATAGCAGGAGTAAGTCTTTATTTATCAATAATAACATTGAATGTAAATGGACTAAACTTACCGTTCAAAACAAAAGAGTGGCTGAATGGATGAGCAAATAAGATCCACTGATCCGCTGCCTTGAAGAAACACACTTTACCTATGAAGATACATATAGACCAAAAATAAAGGGATGGAAAAAGATATTCCATGCCAATGAAAACCAAAAAAAGAGCAGGAATAGCTATATTTATACTAGACAAAATAGATTTCAAGAAAAACATACGACATACGTTTCAAGAGACAAAGAAGGTCATTATGTAACAATAAAGGGATCAATTCAGCAAAAAGATATGACAATTGTAAGTATATATCTACCCAACACTGGAGCACTCATATATACAAACCAACTATTATTAGAGCTAAAGAGAGAAATACACTTCAATACAATAATAGTTTGAGATTTCAACAGCCCACTTTCAACATTGGACAGATCTTTCAGACAGAAAATCAACAAAGAAACATCAGATATAATCTGCACTATAGAGCAAATAGACCTAATAGATATTTACAGAACAATTCATCCAATGGCTACAGAATACACATTTTTCTCCTGAGTTTATGAATCATTCTCAAGGATAGATCATATGTTAGGTCACAAAACAAGTCCTAAAACATTCAAAAAAATTTGAAATAATATCAAGCATCTTCTTTGACTACAATGGAATTAAATACAAATCAATAACAAGAGGAATTTTGGAAACTGTATGAAAACATGAAAAATAATATGTTTCTGAATGACCAATGTGTCAATGAAGAAACTAAGAAGGAAATTTAAAAATGTATTGAAACAAATAATATTGGATGCACAACTTACCAAAAACTATGGGACACAGAGAAAGAAGTATTAAAAGGGAAATCTATAGCTATAAGTGCCTATTTGAAAAAATAACAAAAACATTACATAAATAACCAAATGATGCATTTTAAGGCACTAGAAAATCAAAAGCAAACCGACGATAAAATTAATAGGAGAAAAGTAATAATAAATATCAGAGCAGAAATAAATAAAACGGAAATGAAGAAAACAACATAAAAGACTGACAAACTGTTTTTGTTATAAACAAAATTGACAAACCTTCAGCCAGACTAAGAAAAAAAGAGAGAAAACGCAAGTAAAATCAGAGATGAAAAAGGAGACATTACAACTTATATCACAGAAATTCAAAGAATCATTGGTGGCTACTTTGAGCAACTATATAACAATAAATCAGAAAATCTAGAGGAAGTGGATAAATTCCTAGACACATGCAACCTACCAAGATTGAACCCTGAAGAAATCCAAAACCTAGGCCAAGCATTGTGACTCATGCCTGTAATCCAAACATTTTGGGAGGCCAAGGTGGGTAGATCACTTGAGCTCAGGAGTTCAAGACCACTCTGCCCAACACGGCAAAACCTCATCTCTACTAAAAATACAAAAAAATTAGCCAGGCATGATGGTATGCATCTGTAATTCCAGCTAATCGAGAGTCTGAGGCATGAGAATCACTTGAGCCTGGGAAGTGGAGGTTGCAAAGAATTGAGATTGTGCCACTGTACTCCAGCCTGGAAAAAAAAAAAAGAAAAAGAAATCCAAAACCTGCATACAATAATAACAAGTAATGAGATTGAAGCTGTAATAAAAAGTCTTCCAGTAAAGAAAAGCCCAGGACCTGATGCTTTCATTGCTGAATTCCACCAAACATTTAAATAAAAACTAATACCAATCTTACTCAAACTATTCCAAAGAATAGAAGAGGATCAAATACTCCCAATCTCATTATACAAGGCCAGTATTACCTTGATACCAAAACCAAATAAAGACACATCAAAAAAAAAATTACTATGGGCCTATATCCCTGAATATTGATGCAAAAATCCTCAACAAAATACTAGCAAACAAAATTCAACAATACATTCATAAAATCATTCATTATGATGAAGTGGAATTTATCCCAAGGATGCAAGGATGGTTCAACATATGCAAATCAGTCAATGTAATACATCATATCAACAGAACGAAGGACAAAAATCATATGATCATTTCAAATGATGCTGAAAAAGCACTTGATAAAATTTAACATTCTTTCATGATTAAAATAAAACTAAAACTGGATATAGAAGAATATACCTCAACATTAAAAAAAAAAAACATATACAATAGACCCACAGCTATTATCATACTAAATAGGAAAACACTGAAAGCCTTTTCTCTAAGATCTAGAAGAAGACAAGGATGTCCATTTTCACCACTGTTATTCAACATAGTACTGGAAGTCCCAGGTAGAACCATCAGACAAGAGAAAAAAATAAATGGTATTCAAATTGAAAATGAAGAATTCAAATTATCCTTGTTTGTGGATGATGTCATCTTATATTCAGAAAACTCTAAAGACGAGCCCAAAAAAACTATTAGAACTGATAAGCAAATTCAGTAAAGTTACAGGACACAAGATCAACCTGCAGAAATCAGTAGCATTTCTCTATGCCAACAGTGAACAATCTGAAAAAGAACTCAGGAAAGTAATCCCATTTGCAATAGCCACAAATAAAATTAAATACCTAGGAATTAACCAAAGAGTTGAACAATCTCTACAATGAAAACAATAAAATGTTAATGAAAGAAATTGAAGAGGACACAAAAAATGGAAAGATATTCCATCTTCATGTATTGGAAGAATCAATATTATTAAAATGTTCATATACCAATAGAATCTACAGATTCACTGCAATCCCTATCAAAATACCGATGACATTCTCTGCAAAAAGAGAAATATGTAATCTTAAATTTATATGGAACCACGAAAGACCCATAATAGCCAAAGCTCTCCTGAGCAAAAAGAACAAAACTGTAGGAATCACATTACCTGACTTCAAATTGTACTATATACAGAGCTCAGTAACCAGAACAGCATGGTACTGGCATAAAAACTGACATGTAGATCAATGGAACAGAATAAAGAACCTGGAAACAAATCTGTACACCTACAGTGAACTCATTTCTTTACAAAGGTGCCAAGAACATACATCAGGGAAAGACAGTCTCTTTAATAAATAACATGGAAAAATTGGATATCCATATGCAGAACAATGAAACTAGGCTCCTATCTCTCACCATATAAAAAATCAAATCAAAATGGATTAAAACCTAAATCTAAGATCTCAAACTGTAAAACTACTACAATAAATCATTGGGGAAAATCTCCAGGACATTGATCTGGGCATAAATTTCTTGAGTAATACCCAGAGCACAGGCAACCAAAGCAAAAATGAAGAAATGGAATCACATCAAGTTAAAAAGTGTCTGCACAGCAAAGGAAGCAATCAACAAAGTGAAGAGACAACCCACAAAATATATAAAAAGCAATTTTATCACCACCACAATGAAGACACTGAATAATATCAATGATAAAAGTTTCTTATGGAAATTTTTTTTCTATAGGAAAATATCTAATAATCTGATCAAAAAATGGGGAAAAAATTTGATTAGACATTTCTCCAAAGAAGATATACAAATGGCAAACAGGCATATGAAAAGATGTTCACCATCATTGATCATCAGACAAATGCAAATCAAAACTACAATGAGATATCATCTCACCCCAGTTAAAATGGCCTATATCCCAAAGACAGGCAATAACAAATGTTGACGAGGATATGGAAAAAAGGAAATTCTCATACACTGTTGGTGGGAAAGTAAATTAGTTCAACCACTGTGAAGGACAGTTTGGAGATTCCTCAAATAACTAAAAATAGAGCTACCATACAATCCAGCAATCACATTGCTGGGTATGTACCCAAAAAGAAGGAAATCAGGATATCTAAGGGATATCAGCACTCCAGTGTTTATTGTGGCACTGTACACAATAGCCAAGATTTGGAAGCAACCTAAGTGTCCATCATCAGATGAATGGATAAAGAAAATGTGGTATATGCACTCAGTGGAGTACTATTCAGCCATAAAAAATAATAACGTCTTGTCATTTTCAACACTATGGATGCAAATGGATGTCATTATGCTAAATGAAATAAGCCAGACACAGAAAGACAAACTTCACAGATTCTTGCATATTTGTGGGAGATAAAAATTAAAATGATTGAATTCATGGGGATAAAGAATAGAAGGATGATTACCAGAGGATGGGAAGGTTAGTGGGGGGTGGGTAGGGGGAAGTGGAGATGGTTAATGGGTACAAAACATAGAATGAATAAAACCTAGTATTTGATAGCACAACAGAGTGACTATAGTCAATAATTTAATTGTACATTTTAAAATAACTAAAAGAATATAATTTGATGGTTTGTAACACAAAGGATAAATGCTTGTGGCAATGGATACATCATTTACCACGATGTGATTATTACGCATTACATGTATCAAAGTATCTCATATAACCCATAAATATATACACCTAGTATGTACCCACAAAAATTAAAGAAAAGAAAGAGAAAATGAGTAGGTTGAGGAAAGAGCTGGGTCAATTAGTTTTATCAGAATAAAAGTCGAGAGTGGTCTTGTCAAGCGCCATTTCTATGAAACAATGAAAGTGAAAGCTAGGTTCAATAGGTTGAAAAGTGATAGGAAGTGAGGAAGTCGAGATTGAATGAGTGACAACCTGGAAGAAATGAGTTTGAAGGAAATACATGAAGTGGTCAATAGAAGGAGACATGGGATGAAGCAGGGGATTTACAAATATAGGTGGTTTTCTAATGTGCTTACGTATATTTTCTCATATTTCTCACCAAAACAAACCCTGAATAAGATATCCTTTCTATTTAACAAGAAATGCTGGTTTGTGATACAGATTCTTATACAATTGCAGTAATTCCTATCATGTAGGTCACTATGAAACATTTTCTCGCTGTCTATATAAAACCAAGCACTACCAGAACAAAAGCAGAGAATTTGACTCCAGATGTCACTTCAAAATGAGGTTATCTTATAATTACACCGAAAAAAAAAAATCCAGCCAAACTTGCAGGATATTTTCAGCAAATATGAAAATTATTTAATTCTTCTCCCATATGTGAGAGACATACAGATAAACGAAGGACAGATAAATAAACTTAGCTGAGGGAATAGGGAGGGCATCTCACTGCAAGGAGGCAGCCAAGACACTTGTTTTGGTATTTAATTTGACAACATATAAAGTTTAAGTAAAGGGACTAACTTTTGATTTAACAGTTTCCACCCAAGTAAATGCGCCAAGCATATTCTATTCATTTTTTCTAAACACAGTGAGGTTGACTCTATTATCTCCAATTTACAGATGAGGAAACAGATTTGTGGAAGTTAGCTGGGAAGTGTCAGATCCAGGGTCAAAGGCCAGCTCGTCCATCATCAAAGCCAATGCTGAAGATAAATTGTAATGAGCAACAGTAGAGGAAAACAGGTAGAAACATAAGCTAGGAAGCAGACTACCCAACTGATACTCAATTTTACTTCATACAAACTCTGTAAACTCGTGTAAGTTATTTTTATATTCTATTCCGGTTTCCAACCTATAAAATGAGGATAAGGACAATGCTTACTACATGGCATTGTTATGGAGATTAAATGAATTTAAACAGTGCCTGGACCACAGACCTTCATAAATGACAAGTGTTAGTATATTATCTTCTCTTAAGAAAAAAAAACGGTCTCTCTCTGTTTGGAAAGGTCACCCCTGTAATAGAGTATTACTAGTTACTTTAGTGAGCAGAGATATTTCTCAGTCAAATCACTGTAAACCAGTTTTGATCTTATATCTGAATATGGGCAACTAGAATTTTAATTTCAAAATCATCTCATCCAAAGACAAAATTGTCTTTGGCTCATCACTGCATGTGTATTTGCTTGTTGTTCAAGATTTCCTTCCCACCAATAACTCTTTGTTTGTCTTCCTGTAAAGAAAATGACGAGGGCTAAATCCATCAGCACCAAAGCTGGGAAGCCCTCCAGGTTCATTTGGAGGAAAATACTCCTTCGAGCTCAAAGGAAGTGTGATCTGTCACAATATTGTATGCCTGCTCTAAGTTTGCATCCTGAAAACTCACAGGAAGATAGGAAAGCAAGCAAGAAAAAGCAGCTGGGTCAGACAGTCTTCTGAATTCAGTGTGTGGTCTGAATTCAGTGTGTGACTTTGCCTGCACAAATTGCCCCTTCCTCCTACAAACAAGAGAATTCGGTCAAGTGGATGTGGCAGAACTGGGCTGCTCTGAGATGACAGAAAAGGGCTCCTGCTTTTCCTGTAATTGCAGCCCCTTATTCTTGTGGTTACTACATGCAATAAATGTAATTCGATGAGAAGGACCAGCCCTTACATCCCATCAAAATGTTTCCTGGAAACCTGGAGCACAGAACTCTGATATCCTCTCACATTGTGGCAGGAGAAGCAGCACAAGGCACAGTGCTGAAGTAGCATGGTCCAGGGTAGGGTACAGTTCATTTATTTTGTTGAAGAAATCATTTTCATTGCATTTGCTGGAAGAGTAGGAGTAAGGGCTACTTGACACTCGTCTCTTAAATGCTGTACATTCCACCTTGTCCCTGTGATGTAAGAGCAGGAAATGAGGACTACCAAGCACAAAAATAGTAGTTAACAATTGTGTGGGTTCAATGATAAAGTGTGTGTGTGTGCATGTCTGTGTTTTCTCAGAGTGGCCATGGAGTGATATTTATGCCAAATTACGGTTTTATAGAAATTATTTCAGAGTTCCTATGGTGACTTCTTAACTTTATCAGAGTTGGCAGCTTGGACGACTTACAGAGAAATATAGGATTCCCAGCTAAGGAAATTAAATATTTACAAAAACCAGCCAATAGCAAAAAGAAGAAAAGCTTTGACAGATTAAAAAGTTTCACAAGAGTGGTATTTTTTAATATAAATATAAACTGCCTCAAGACTGCGTAATTATCTTTGTACACCTATGTGCATGTGTATTCACACAATGCTCATACATACAAATAATTTAAGCCCAGGTAATTTTAATTGAAAAAATACATATTTTTCAATTGTATGAATATCCAAGAAAAAGTAAACATTATTCTGACCAGAACTTTTAAAATGATGTCAGTTTTCTACTATATTTTTGTGTAGACCATTTTAGAACATTTCTTCTTTTCAAAAAGAAATCATCTTTGACAGACATTAGTATGAGCACAATATAGGCCCATTTATTTATTTATTTCACAGATGGACAACTAATACAGATGGTACTATTAAAATTATGCCACATCAATGTTTTCAGAGAACTTGGATTTAACTTTAAATATGAAAAAGGATTCATTCAGTAATAGAAAGGGTGATACTCTGAGAGTCAAGCTGAGTCTACTTTCCAAGCAATTCAAGCAATACTTCAACTACCAACTAAATAATTTATTGGACTTCCACTTCCAAATGTAAAAACTGAAATATCTTCCTTAATTGCATTTTTAGCAGTTATGTGATGAGACCAAATCAATAACACCAGTGGAATTGAGTATTTGCAATCATTGCTTCAGCAAAAGGTTTGGACAGAACAAAAGGTGTGGACAAAAGGTTTGGACCTAACTATGGGCTACATAATAGAAATGTAACAAGCTATGATTTTTAATAGCTGTGTTTTAATAGTTGACACATTTCTGAAATAATCTCAAGCAAGTAAAGCTCAGTAGAAATAAACATTAGTTATTTAATCACTATCGTAATAGAAACTTTCCACAATGTTTAAATTATTAAGAATTTTTACTCCTCAGAAAGTAGCAGTAAATGGATCATCAACTTTTATTCTGGATCATGAATAGATATATGTATTTCCTTCCTTTAGATCTATTGGGCACACTTAAGCTGAAAATACAAATTTTTATAGTTCCCAGTTTGGGCAAAACAGTGGCCTTTAGAGTGTCATTCTACTTTCCAAGCTCTCTTAGGTCTTATCTCTCCAAAGGATTAAAGTGGCCAATAGTGCCCAGCCTAGAGTCTTAAACTCAAAGATAGAATTTTGCTCACAATTTCTGTTTCTATTATATTTTCATCAATTATTTTTTTCTGTCTTAAATGTATTAATTTTCAGCAATGTTCAAAAGTTAAAATAGAGTCTGTGACATATTTTCCAAAAATGAATGAAATATAAGTGTCTCAATCAGTTTGGGCTACTATAATGGAATACCAGAGACTGGTGATTTAAACAACAGAAATTTATTTCTCAAAGTTCTGGAGCCTGGGAAGTCCAAGAACAATTTCTGGCGAGTGCCTTCTCCCTGGTTTGTAGATAGCCATCCTTGGCTGTGTCTTCACATGGCAGACAGCGGGGAGAGAGGAAGAAAACCCTCTTGTGTCTCTTCTCATAAGGAGACTCATCCCATCGCGAGAGCTCCACCCTCATGACCCCACCACCTGCCAAAGGCTCCATCGGCAAATGCCATCATATTGAGGAATAGGGTTTCAACATATGAATTTGGTTGGTGGGGGTGGGGAGGACACAAATAGCATATGAATGAATTTGTTGCATCATATCCTTGATGATTTAGGCCTGCCAAAAAGAAGAGTGTTTTCAAGTGGACATTAGCCTTGAGCCTCAAACATTTTGATTCCTGCTTTTTAAATTTATCCAATAATCAAGAGAGAACAATAACAATGAAGGATGTGATGCATAGAATATCAACCAGGCACAGCCAGGAAACTTTCAAAAACTAATATGTGAAAATCTAAGAAGAGCTTATAAATAGCTATGTTCATTGCATTTTAGTCATTTAAATTTTCCTGTGTGAGAGAAACTGAGAAATTCTGTAAGCAATGCCATTCAAGTACCTGAAATAATCAATGCATGCTGGCAAAAGTTACAGAAATAATTTGTGAATTTATTCATCCAACAAATGTTTATGGGGAACCAATTTCATATTGGACAAAATTTTCTGCCTTCATGGAGTTAACATCAAAGAGTAGAAAACAATAAACACATAAGTAAAATTTAATAGGTTGAATAATGGTAAATGTTTAATAAAGCTTAGTAAAATAAAGTGTCAATAGTGTGTCCATTAGTTTACTATTGCCACAAAATTGTCACATTTCAGCAATACGTGTTTATTGCTCATGTGTCTGAGATCTGTCAACTATGCTGATGTTGGCAGGGGTTGGCTGACTGAAGGGTGATCAAAGCTGATTCTTGCTAAGGTGACTGGAGAAACCAGCATGTGTCTCCATCTCCAGCATGTTAGTCTGAGCAGGTTATCAGGCTTTGGAAGGGGTGAGAGGACACGTGGAAATAGCCAAGGCTTCTTGAGACCTAGACTTGCACTAGCACACTGTCACTTCTAGCTCATTCGATTGGGGAAAGAAAGTCATATTGTTGATACTAGAGTCAAAGAACAGAGCAGGTCATCCTACCCATTGAGAGAAGGAACTGGAGAGTCAGATAGTAAAGGATACAGAGACAAGGAAGGGTAAGAAATGGGGCCAGTGATGCATCTACCATGGCGTCGATGCTACTTTAAAGGACAGGTCAGGAAAGAGGTTACTGATCTATTTGATCTAACTGATAAGACACCCTAAGGAGGTCAATAAGTGAGCCACAGAAATATCTGGAAGAAATATTTCAAGTGCAGACGCCATAAGGCAGTATGGAAGAAATGAGGGAAGTGTGGTAGAAATGAGGTCACAGAGATGGTGGAGGAGTGAGGTGGGACACAAATCTTGTAGGTCCTTTCAAGCCATTCGAAGAAACTTGATTTTACTCTAAGTAAGATGAGAAGCCAGTTAAAGATTATGAGGGAAGGAAAAACATAACCTTATATTTAAGAGGTTTCCTACCATGGACAAAAAGCTGAGCAGGCTGCTGGTTGTCATAAAGAAAATGAATATTAAGAGCCACAGACAATGAGAAGAATTGATAAATTCGACATGCAGGTTCATATATACAAAACTACATACCTGGTACCTTAAGGGAAATTTAATGACGATTGAAGGTAAGGTGATTTAAAATTTGCTTATGCTGAATTTAGGGAAAAAAAGCCCAGCTAAGCAGAGATTTCACCAGAAGCTATGTCCTTGAATACATTACTGCTGGGCCCACTGAGCACAGATATCCTTTCATTTATGTGGTATATGCATTTCTAAAAGGTCTACGGGGTTTTGAATTTTAAAGTGAAGTAATTTTCCTATTACTATAATTTAAGATATGTAACCCCATGCAAAAATGAAGTTAAAATTCTCCAGAATAAAAAATGTGCCTTAAACAAGAAGAGAATTGAATAAGGCATAGGATATAAAAAGTAAGCCTGCCAAAAGCAATATCCTATATGCACATATAATTAAACTGAAGATACAATGGAAAAGAAGACCATATTTGATATAGCCAAAATGTATAACAATATAAAATATCCAGGCTAAATTTTAGCAAGAAATGCTCACATCGCTAGAGGAAATCGAGAAAACTCTTCAAAGACACAAAAGTAAACTTAAACAAATGAAAAGATACGCCACGTACTTAGGAAGAAGCAACCTTATAAGGAGATCAGTTATCCCTCAGGTAATTTTGAAATTTAATACGAGACCATTGAAAACCACCAGATTTGTCTTTTCTAGAGCTTGAGAAGTTAATTATAAAGTTCATTTGGGAAAAAAGCAAACATATGGAGAGAGTGGCTAGTCTTGTTATTAAAATCCACTAAAAGTCTCATAATGGTATAGAATGTGTTATGTAACAAGACAGAGAGACTAATGGAACAAAATTTTAAAATTCAGAAATCAGCTTGGTTACCTATACATACATACATAGAAAATATAGGATACAAATATAGGATACAATAAAGATAGAATCTCAAGTCTAAGCTGAAAAGATGAACTTTTAGTAACTTGAATTGAGATAATTGGATGTTCATATGGAAAAAGACAAAAATTAGATCAGTCTCTTACATCATACATGAGAATAAATTCTGAAGGAATCAAAAAGTAAATTCTAAAAAATTAAACACTGTAGTACTAGAAGTTAACATGGGTAAATTCTATCATCTGAGAGTGGGAAAACTGCCACAACAAAGTCCAGAAGTAATACAGGAAAAAATTGATGAATACGAGTACATAAAATAACAAGATATTTTTGATATGGCAAAATCATAAGCAAATAAAGACAAATGGCAAACTGAAAAAAATAGCTAAGTGCTGTATCTCTAATATATAAAGATCTTCTAAAATAAAGAAAAAACAGACTAATAGCTCTATTTTTAAATGGGATAGAAAATTAAAGAGATCTCACAAAAAAGCAAATGATTCTTAACTCTAAGAGATGGTCAACCTCACTGGTAAGAGAAATGCAATTAAAACTACATGGAGATATCATTTCTCACCTACTAGATCAGCACAAATCCACAAGGTTGAAATCATACTCTGCTGTCAAATTCATGAAGAATCAGACACTCATATATATTTCTTGTGGAGTAGCAAAATGTACAATTTCCAAGTAAAGAAAGTTAATAATATCTAGCAAAATTACATATGCGTGTATCCTTTGATGCAGCAGTAACTCTAGGAATCTACCTCAAAGATACGCTAGCAAAAATCCAAAATGCACAGGGCAATTCACTGTACTCCTGTTTAGAACAGCAAATGTCAGAGAATAACTCAAATGTTCATTAATAAGGTACTGGTTGAATAAAGTATGGTAATTCCAAACACACACACAAATTGTTTACAATTATTAAAAGCAGTGAAATATATCTCTGTATATCATTATGTACTATCACGGGAAACTATATTAAAGTAGCAGGTTATAAAATTACACACAAAAAGCATAAGAAAGCAGGGAGGAGATAAAATTGTATATGTGACAACAATTACCTAAGGATAGAAGAGAAAATACTGTTAATACATATACATATCTGTTTATGGTAACAATTTATGGAGAAACCAAAATTTTTAAATTACCTTTAAGTGAGGGAAGAAGGGGAAAAGGCAGTGAGTAAAGAGTAACCAAACTTCTTTAGAAGGTACTTTACTTTGTATACCTGACTCTGATAAGAATTTAAATTGCTGATGAAACATATTGCAACACTGTAATTTTTAGAAGTGAATTTGAAGAACTTATGCTGAAAGTTATTTTCAAGTTTAGGAATTCCAATTCTACTTTTTTAATATGACATTAAGTTATTTTCTTAAGTTAGGAATACGCAACAGCTATTTTGGCATGTGTGAAAACACACACGTGTGGACTGTATTTTTCACTGTGATACGAGCTCTAGTATACAGCAGAAAGAGATGGAGTCTGGTGGAGAGTTTCTCAATTGGAAATCAGGTCACCAGCCAAATAAACAGAAAAAAAAAGTTCTTTGAAAACAAACAGAAAAATCCCACAATGGTTACGGATTGTATCCAGAAATAATGATTGGGATTTATTCCCTTAATCAATATGATTCTGTTTATGTAATCAAATACAAATATCTCAGTTTACTTCTTAGCTTACTTTTTCATTGGGCTATCAAGCTGATTTTGACACAAAATTGACTTGTTTACCTCCCCAGCACTTACCACCATCTGACATTACATGAAACTAATTTCTTCCTCTCTCCCTCTCTCTTCCTCTTCCTTCTCATACCCCATCTTTCTTTCCTCCCTCTGCAATGTAAGCTCCATTAAACCAGGGATTTTGTGTTTTTACTCTTTTAACTAAGTATTTGGTACCAGTGCCTGACCAATAGGTGATGCCCAATAAATATTTGTTAAGTAAATGAATGGGCGAGTATTATTCATTTGTCACAGCCAAAAATCTACCTGAGATTTGATATGGTCACAGTGCATTTTGCCATGTGTCTTAATCCAGGTATTTATGATGGACAGAATCTCTTGTAGGCTTTTAATGGCACTGGGGCACAGGTGTACATGAGATCAGGGCAGACTGCCATGGCTAAAGAGGGTAGCCTCTGAAGGCATTCACTCCATCTTCCACAGAGCCCAGTTCACGTACCTGCATACAGAGACTTAGGACAGAACCTACCTCATGTGGTTATTCAAGGGAAGTACCCAATACAGTGTCTGGCAGACAGTCAAGAAAATGTATTGTTCATACCCATAAGTTATGAGAAGGGATAAAGGGAAGAAGTCTAAAGGAGCCATAAAGCCTCCCCAGCACTTAACTTCCTCGATTTCCCGTTCTATTTTTCATACAGGTGACCATGGTTAAGTTTTTGGAATAATTTGAGCATCAGATTCTGAATTAGAAAAACTGAAATAAAATAATTCCTGCTCAACAAAAACATCAAACAAGACCATTTAAGTGGAAGTGATGTTGCTATATAATTGTGCTGTGTCCTTACCATCTACCCACTCAAACCACCTAGTCAATTAAGCCAACTGTTCAATCAATCAATCAATCAAACAGCACGTATTCATGATTACACACCAAGTGTGAGGCACTGAACTCTTCACCATGTAGAGTAAAGTAGGTATTTACAGCACTCCCCAGGGAAACCACAGACAAAAGATTCACTAAAGTCTTCTGACTTTTGTTTAACATGCAGCTGCCGGCACTCAGGTATAAACAAAGAGATTTTTTTTTCTCCTAAGAATATATTCTTGGGGACCAGGCACAGTGGTTCACACCTGTAATTCCAGCACTTTGGGAGACCGAGGCAGATGGATCTCTTGAGGTCAGGAGTTTGAGACCAGCCTGGCCAACATGGTGAAACCCTGTATCTTCTAAAAATACAAAAAATTAGACAGGCGTGGTGGCTTGCACCTGTAATTCTAGCTATTTGGGAGGCTGAGGAACGAGAATCACTTGAACCCAGGAGGCGGAGGTTACAGTGAGCTGAGATCAGGCCACTGCACTCCATCCTGGGTGACAGAGCGCGACTCTGTCTCAAAAACAAACAAACAAACAAAAAGAAGAAAATATACATCCTTGGGTTCCAAGTTCTTTCTCACTTTCTATTGTGCCCCATTAATTCCTTTCTTTTGTCTTTTCTGACCCTGCATATCAAAAATGTGAGAGACCAAAACCCATTATAGTCCTAGTAAATAATAAAAACAGATTAAGTCTTGTGATGTTGCCCCAAGAGAAAACATCTGATACTCTTTTCTAATCACCATGTCATTCTCCTATCCAAACTGCAGGTTCAGGAATGAAGACTCAGCCCCTGAAAATACTACTATCCCCTGACCCAGGGTAACTTTTCTCTTCATGTTTTACACGGAAAAACAAAGTGTGTTCTATTTAAACAAAATGTGTTCTATTTGGGTTCAAGGCCCACCCTCCTTATATCCAACATTAGACTATTTTCCAGGAACCTCACTCCAACCTCTTAATATCTTCTCTTTCTGAACACATAATTTCTCCCCCACAAATTTTGTTTTTTCTTATAACACAAATGTCCTAATAATATTACCATTTTTTTATTTTTTAATTTTAGTTTGATGGGTGCCTAGTAGGTGTACATACTTATAGGGTACATGGTATGTTTTGATACACACATGCAATGTGTAATAATCACATCATGCCAAATCGAGCACCCAACCTCTCGCGCCTTTATCTTTTGCATTACAAACAATCCAATTACATTATTTTAGTAATTTTAAAATGTACACTAAAATTATTATTGACTGTAGTCACCCTGTTGTGCTATCTTGTTTTGTAGGGGGCTTACTGATAGCATGCTTTTTAAAAAAATGAACTTTATTTTTTAGAGCAGTTTTAAGTTCACGGCAAAATAGAGCAGAAAGTGCAGAGAATTTCCATATGACCTTTGCTCCCACACACACACACACACACACACACACACACACACACACACACACAGAGCGTCCCCACAATTAACACCTCTTGCCTTTATTACAATCAACTAACCTATATTGACATATTATTATTACCCAAGGTCCATAGTTTACATTAGAGTTCACCTTTGTGTTGTACATTCTATGGGTTTTGACAAACATATAAGGACATGCATTCACCATTATAGTACCATATGGAATAGTTTCACTGCCTTAAAAATTTGTACACTCTTCCCATTTTTTCCTCCCTCCCTCCAATCTCTCACAACCATTGACATTTCCCCTGTCTCCATAGTTTAGTCATTTCCAGAATGTCATATGGTTGAAGTCATACAGTACATAGCTTTTTCAGATTGGCTCATTTCACTTAGAAATGTGCATTTAAGGTTTCTCTAGGTCTTTTCATAGCTTGATGGTTTCTTTTTCTTTTCTTTTCTTTTTTTTTTTTTTTTTTTTTTTTTTTTTTTTTTTTGAGACAAGGTCTCGCTCTGTTGCCCAGGAACAAACATGGCTCACTGCAGCCTCTCCTTTCTGGGCTCAAGCAATCCTCCCATCTCAGTCCCCCAAGTAGCTGGGACTACAGACACATGCCACCATGCTTCGCTACTTTTTGTATTTTTTGTAGAGATGGGTTTTCACCATGTTGACCAGGGTGATCTCAAACTCTTGGGAGCAAGTGATCCATCCACCTCAGCCTCCCAAACTGCTGAGATTATAGGCGTGAGCCACCACAACCAGCCGATAGTTTATTTCTTTTTACCCCTGAAAAATACCCCATTGTCTGTACTGCAGTTTATCCATTCACCTACTGAGAGACAATTTGGTTGCTTCCAATTTTGACAATTATGAATAAAGCTTCTATAAACATCTGTATGCAGGTTTTATACGGACACAACTTTTCAACTCATCTGAGTAAATGCCAAGGAACATGATTATGGGATTGTATGGCAAAAATATGTTTAGTTTTTTAAGAAATTGCCAAACTGTTTTCAATAGTGGCTGGGTGTTTAGCTTTTTTGAGAAATTGTCAAACTGTTTTCTACAGTGACTGGGGTTTGGGCCATACTCCTGAAAGATGCCATTCTAAATTTTGTAATATCAAATGTTGAAATCCCAAATTATCAAAATCCCTAATGTCTAAAATTCCCAAAATTCAAATATTGATAGACCAAAATCACAATATAATTCTGGAAAGATAATTTTAAAAAAATTTTGTTTAAAGACATTTACTTACATTTGTAAAGAAGGTTTGTTTGAGAAACATAAAAAAACAACTGAACAGTTTATAGGCATTTGAGATTATGGCATTTGAGATTTTGTCTTTTGGATTATGATTGGCACTGTGAATGGCTCTACCATTATGCATTCCCAGCAGCAATGAATGAGAGTTCTTGCTGCCCCAGCATTTGGTGTTGTTCATGTTTTGCATTTGAGCCATTCTAATATGTATGTAGTGGTATCTCATTTTAATTTGCAATTGGCTAGTGGCATACAATGTTGAAAACTGTTTCATATGCTTCTTTGCCTGGTGTGTGTCTTCTTTGGTAAGTTTTTAGAGTACTTTGGACACCAGTCCTTTATCAAAAGCATTTTGCAAATACTTTCTCCCCATCTGTGGCTTGTCACTTCATTCTCTTGACAGTGCTTTCACAAGAATAAATGTTTTTAATTTAATGAAGTACTGCTTGTCAATTATTTCCTTCATCGATCATGCCTTTGGTGTTGGATCCCAAATATTCAGCCCAAACCCAAGATCATCTAGATTTTCTTCCTCACTATATTCTAGGAGTTTTATACTTTAGCATTTTACATCTCAGTCTATAATCCATTTTGAGCTGATTTTTGTGAAGAGTTTAAGGTCTATGTCTAGATTCATCTTTTTGAGTGCGAACATCCCATTGTTCAACACCATTTGTTGAAAACTTACCTTTTCTCCATTGTATTCCCTTTGCTCCTTTATCAAAAATCAGTTGATAGTATTTATATGGGTCTATACCTATGCTCTGTTCCATTGATCTATTTTTCTGTTCCATTGATCTATTTTTCTATTATTTGGCAAATATCACACTATCTTTATTACTGTAGCTTTATAGTAAGTCTTGAAGTCAGATAGTGACAGTCCTCCAACTTTGTGCTTCTTCAATATTATGTTTGCTATACTGGTTCTTTTGCCTGTCCTTATAAACTTAAGAATCAGTTTGTTGATATTCAGGAAATTATTTTCTGGGATTTTGATTGGGTCTCCCTTGGATCTATGCATCAAGTTGGGATGAAGTGATGTCTTCATAATATTGAGTCTTCCCATCCGTAGACATGGAATCTCTCTCTATTTATTTAGTTTTTTATTTCTTCATCAAAGTTTTATGAATTCCTCATAAAGGTCTTATATATTTCTGTTAGTTTTATGCCTAAGTATTTAGCTTGGGGGTAATATTGTAAATGGGATTTTGTTTTTAATTTCAAATCCCATTTGTTTGTTGCTAGCATATAGGAAAGCAATTAACGTTTGTATATCAACCTAATTTTGCTACCTTGTTAATAATTGCTTATTAGCTCCAGGAGAGTTTTTTGTTGCTGTTGTTGTTTTGGTTTTTTGTTTTGTTTTGTTTTTTGGTCAATTCTTTCAGATTTTCTACATAGATAATCATGTCATCTGCAGACAAAGGCAGTTCTATTTTCTTCTTCCCAATCTGTATACCTTTTACTTCCTTTTCTTGTCTTATTGCATTAGCTAGGACTTTCAATAAATATGATGTTGAAAAGTGTTGGTGAAAGGAGATGTCCTTATCTTGCTCCTTATCTTAGTGGGAAAGCTTCAATGTCTTACCATTAAGTATGACGTTAGCTGAAAGATTTTTGTACATGTTCATTATCAAGTTGAGTAAGCTCCCCTCTATCACTAGTTTGCTGAGAGTTCTGATCATGAATGAGAGCTGGTTTTGCTAGATGCATTTTCTGCATCTATTGATATGATCATGTGATTTTTCTTCTTTAGCCTGGTGCTGTGGTGTAATTAGTCTGCTGCCACAGCCAAGTGTATAAAATCCTCTGGTGAATCTCTTGTGATCATTCAAATCCTAGAGTAATCTCCTGAAGAAGAGAAGAGCCTCTGCTCCACATCCCATGGCTTCCACCCTCCTTTCCCGTGCAGGGGCCCAGCCTCCTCCCCACAGCCTTGGGGGCTCTTGCCCCTCCTGTGCTAATAGTAGGTCTTATACAATCTTTCTAACGATTTTTTTTTGTAACCCACTGAGTATCCCCACCTCCCCCATACCCTCTGACTACTCTTCCCAGCCTCTAGCAATCATCCTTCTACTCTCTATCTCCATGAGTCCAATTGCTTTGATTTTTAGATCACACAAATAAGTGAGAACATGTGAACTTTTTCTTTCTGTGTCTGGTTTGTTTCACTTAGCATAATGACCTCCAGTTCCATCTATGTTGCTGCAAATAAAAGTATCATTCTTTTTTATGGCTGAGTAGTACTCAGTAGTATATATAAATACTGAGTAGTATATATAAATATATACAGTATATATATACTGAGTAGTGTATATATATATACTGAGTAGTATATATAAATACTACATTTTCTTTATCCATTCTTCTGTTGATGGACACTAAGGTTGCTTCCAAATTTTGACTACTGGGAACAGTACTGCAATAAACATTGGAGTGCTGCTATCTCTTTGGCATACTGATTTCCTTTCTTTGGAGTACATACCCAGCAGTGGGATTGCTGGATCATGAGGTAGCTCCATTTTTAGGTTTTTGAGGAACTTTCAAACTGGTTGTACTAATTTACATTTCTACCAACAGTTTATGAAGGTTCCCTTTCTCCACAAACTCACCAGCATTTGTTATTGCCTATTCTTTGGATATAAGCCATTTTAACTGGAGTGAGATGATATCTCAGTGTAGTTTTGATTTGCATTTCTCTGATGATCAATGATGGTGTCATCAATGATGATCATCAATCATCAGTGATGATCTTTTCTTATACCTGTTTTCCATTTGCATATCTTCTTTGGAGAAACATCTAATCAATTCTTTTGCCCATTTTTAAAATCAGATTATTAGATTTTATTCCCTATAGAGTTGTTTGACCTCCCTATACATTCTGTTAATCTCTTGTCAGATATGTAGTTTGCAAATATTTTCTCCATTCTATAGGTTGTCTCTTCAGTTTGTTGATTGTTTCTTTTGCTGTGAAGAAGTTTTTAAACTTGACATGATTCCATTTGTCCATTTTTGCTTTGGGTGTTTGTGCTTATGTGGTATTACTCAATAAATTTTTGCTCAGACAGACGTCCTTGAAAGTTTCCCCAATGTTTTCTGGTAGTAGATTCATAGTTTGAAGACTTAAAGTCTTTAATTCATTTTGATTTGATTTTTGTATATGGTGAGAGATATAAGGGTCTAGTTTCATTGTTCTGCATACGGATATCCAGGTTTCCCAGCATTATTTATTGAAGAGACTGTCTTTCTCCCAATGTATGTTCTTGGCACCTTTGTAAAAAACTGAGTTCACTGTAAGTGTGTAGATTTGTTTCT
The DNA here is from genome assembly GCF_037993035.2 of Macaca fascicularis. NCBI lineage: Eukaryota > Metazoa > Chordata > Mammalia > Primates > Cercopithecidae > Macaca > Macaca fascicularis. The sequence goes on from NC_088378.1 coordinate 62,296,778, forward strand.
GGGTTCTCTATTCTGTTCCATTGGTCTATGTGTCTGTTTTTATGCCAGTACCATGCTGTTGGTTACTTTAGCTCTGTAGTACAATTTGAAGTCAGGTAATGTGATTCCTCCAGTTTTGTTCTTTTTGCTCTGGAGAGCTTTGGCTATTCTGGGTCTTTTGTGGTTTCACATAAATCTTAGGACTATTATGTCTCTTCCTGTGAAGAATGTCATTGGGATTTTGATGGAAATTACATTAAATTTGTAGATTGATTTCAGTAGTATGGACATTTTAACAATATTTATTCTTCCAATACATGAAAATGGAATATTTTTCAATTTTTGGGTGTCCTTTTAAATTTTTGTTTTTCTTTTTTTTTTTTTTTCTTTTTGAGATGGAGTCTTGCTCTGTCGCCCAAATTTCTTTTATTACTTTTTTTATAGTTTTCATTATAGACATCTGTCACTTCTTTGGTTAATTTAACCCCTAGGTATTTCATTTTACTTGTGGCTATTGTAAATGGAATTGCTTTCTTGATTTCTTTTTCAGATTGTTCACTGTTGATATATAGAAGTGCTACTGATTTTTTGTATGTTGATTTTGTATCGTGTAACTTTACTAAATTTGTTGATGTGTTCTAATTGTTTTTTGGTTCAATCCTTAGAGTTTTCCAAATATAAGATAATATAATATGTAAACAAGGATAATTTGACTTCTTTTTTTCCAATTTGGATGCACTTTTTTTCTCTTGTTTGATTGCTCTAGCTAGTACTTCCAGTACTGTTAAATAACAGTGGTGAAAATAAGCATCCCTGTCATGCTCCTGATCTTAGAGGAAAGGCTTTTAGTTTTTCCCCATTTGGTATGATAGTAACTGGGGGTTTGTAATACATAGCTTTTATTATGTCGAGGTATGTTCCTTCTAGCCCCAGTTTTTTGAGGGTTTTTATTATGAAGGAATATTGAATTTTATCAAATGCTTTTTTTAGTATCAATTGATATAATCATATGTTTTTTGGTCTTCATTCTGTTGATATGAGGTATCACATTGACTGATTTGTGTATGCCTTGAATCCCAGGGAGAAATCCCACTTGGTCATGATGAATTATCTTTTCAATATATTGTTGAATTCAGGTTGCCGGTATTTTCATGGGGATTTTTGCATCAGTATTCATCAGAGGTCTTGGCTTGTAGTTTTCTTTCTTTGCTGTGACTTTGTTATGTTTGGTATCAGGGTAATATGGGCCTCATAGAATGAGTTTGGTAGTATTCCCTCCTCCTCTATTTTTCAGAATAGTTTTAGTAGGATTGGCATTAGTTCTTCTTTAAATGTTTGGTAAAATTCAGTAGTGAAGCCACTAGGTCCTGGGCTTTTCTTTACTGGGAGAACTTTATTCTGGGTTCTGTCTCATTACCTGTTATTGGTTTGTTAAGGTTTTGTATTTCTTCATGGTTCAATCTTGGTAGGTTGTATGTGTCTAATAATTTGTCCATTTCCCTTAGATTTTCCTATTTCTTGGCATGTGGCTGCTCATAGTAGCCATTAATTATCCTTTGAATTTCTGCAGTATCAGCCCAAATGTCTTTTTTTCCATCATTGACTTTTATTTATTTGGATCTTCCCTCTTTTTTTCTTAGTTAGTCTGGCTAAAGGTTTGTCAATTTTGTTTATCTTTTCAAAACCTCATTTTTTGTTTTGTTAATCTTTTGTATTGTTTTTTACATTTCAGTTTCATTTATTTCTACTATGATTTTTATTATTTCTTTTCTTCTACTAATTTTATCTTTGGTTTGTTTTTGCTTTTCTAATTCTTTAAGACATATTACTAGGTTGCTTATTTGAATTTTTTTAATGTAGGCACTTAATAGCTACAAACTTCCCTCTTAGTACTGCTTTGGCTATATCCCACAGGTTTTGGTATGTTGTGTTCAAATAAACATTGTCATTTGTTTCAAGACTTTTTTCAATTTCCTTCTTAATTTCTTCATTAACTCATTGGTCATTCAGGAACATATTGTTCAATTTCCATGTGTTTGTACAGTTTCCAAAATTCCTCTTGATATTGATTTCTAGTTTTATTCCATTGTGATCAGAGAAGATACTTGATATTTAATTTTGTTGAATGTTTTAAGACTTATTGTGTAACTTAACATATGGTCCATTCTTGAGAATGATTCATGTGCTTAGGAGAAGAATGTATATTCTGTAACTGTTGCATGAAATGTTCTGTATTAAGTCTATTTGGTCTATAGTGCAGATTAAATGTGAGGTCTCTTTGTTGATTTTCTGTCGGGAAGATCTGTTTAATGTTGAAAGTTGACTTTTGAAGTCTCCAGCTATTATTGTACTAGGGCCTGTCTTTCTCTTTTGTTCTCATAATATTTGCTTTGTATATCTGGGTGCCCAATGTTGGGTGCAAATGTATTTGAAATTGTTATATTTGCTTGCTGAAGTGACCCCTTTATCATTATATAGTAATCTTCTTTGTCTCTCCTTGTAGCTTTTGTCTTGAAATCTATTTTGTCTGATACAAGTATAGTTACTCCTGCTCTTCTTTGGTTTCCATTGACATGTGATATCTTTTCCTATCATTTTATTGTCAGTGTATATGTATCTTTAGAGGTAAAGTGAGTTTATTTTAGACAACAGATCAATGGGTCTTGATTTTTCATCCATTCAGCCACTAATTAGGTTTTGATTGGAGAGTTTAGTCCATTTTCACTGAATGTTATTATAAGTAAGCAATTATTCCTCCCATTTGGTTATTTGTTTTCTGGTTGTTTTGTGGTCTTGTCTCCCTTCTTTTTTCCATGTATCTGCCTTTCAGTGAAGGTAATTTCCTCTGGTTATATGGTTTTATTTGTTGCTTTCTATTTTTGGTGTATCCTTTGTATTTTGAGGGATGGTTATGTTACCATGAGGCTTGCAAATACTGTCTTGTAACTCATTATTTTAACCTCATAACAATTTAACACTTTTTGCATAAACAAACAAACAAGTAAAAACAAAAACAAAAACTTTAAACCTTAAATTTGTCCCCCTACTTTTTAAGGTTTTGTTGTTTCTATTTACATCTTATTGTACTGTCTATATCTTAAAAAGTTTCTGTAGTTATTATTTGTGTATTGGTTTGTTATTTATTCCTTTTACTTAAGATAGGTTTAGATTACATACTAAAGTTATAATGTTATAATATTCCATGGGTTTCTGCGTACTTACTATTACCAGTGAGTTTTGTACCTTCAGATGATTTCTTTTTGTTCATTAATGTCCTTTTCTTTCTGATTGAAGTACTCCCTTTAGCATTCCTTGTAGGACAGGTCTGGTGTTGATGAAATCACTCAGCTTTTGTTCATCTGGGAAAGTCTTTATTTCTCCTTCATGTTTAAAGTATATTTGATGAAGAAATAGGGTAAATGTTTTTTTTTTCTTTCAGCACCTTAAATATGTCATGCCACTCTCTCCTGGCCTGTAAGGTTTCCACTTAAAGGTGTGCCCACCGGACATATTAGAGCTAAATAGTATGTTGTTTGTTTCTTTTTTATTGCTGCTTTTAGGATCCTTTCTTTACCTTTGACATTTGGAAGTTTGATTGTTAAATGACTTGAGGTAGTCTTCTTTAGATTACATTTGCTTAGTGTTCTATAATAATCTTATACTTGAATATTGCTATCTTTCTCTATGTTTGGGAAGTTCTCTGTTATTATCCTTTTGAATAATCTTTCTACCCTTATCTCATTCTCCACTTCCTCTTTAAGGCCAATAACTCTTAGATTTGCCCGTTTGAGGGCTATTTGCTAGATCCTGTGAGTGTGCTTCTTTGTTTCATTGCTTTTTATTCTTTATTATTTTGTCTCCACTGACTGTATTTTCAAATAGCCTGTCTTCAAGCTCATTAATTCATTCTTCTTCTTCATCTCTGTTATTAAAAGACTGTGATGTATTCTTCAGTATGTCAGTTGCATTTTTCATCTCTATAATTTCTGTTTTATTATTTTTAATTATTTTAATCTCTGTTAAATGCATCTGATAGAATTCTGAATTTCTTCTCTGCATTACATTGAATTTGCTTCAGTTTCTCCAACATAGCTATTTTACATTATTTGTCTGTATGTCACATATTTCTGTTTCTCCAGGAATAGTCCCTGGTGGCTTATTTAGTTCATTTAGTGGGGTCATGTTTTCTTGGATTGTCTTGATACTTGTAGATGTTCATATGTGTTTGAGCATTGAAGTATAAGGTATGTATTATAGTCTTTTCAGCCTGGGTTGGTTTGTATTTGTACCTGTCCGTCTTGGGAAGGCTTTCCAGATATTCAAAATAACTTGGGTGTTCTAATCTAAGGTGTATCTGCTTTAAGGAGCGCCTCAACCCCAGTAATGCTGTGATTCTTGCACATTCACTGAGGTACCATTTTGATGGTCTTTGACAAGATCTAGAAAACTTATCTGAATTACCAGGTAGAGACCCTTGTTTTTTTCTCTTACTTTCTCCCAAACAAACGGAGTCTCTCTCCCTGTTCTGAGCCACGTGGAGCTGGGGGTGGTGTGACACAAGAACCCTTGAGACCACCACTACCTGGACTCTGCTGGGTCAGACCTCAGGCCAACACAGCACTGGGTGTTACTCAAGTCCTGCTGTAGGTTCTAGAGTCAAAAACCTTAGAACTCTATGTGGTAGCCAGGTTCTAGAGTCAAAAACCTTAGAACTCTATGTGGTATTCTACATTACTGTGGCTGAGGTGGTACTCAAACCACAAAATGCAGTCCTTCCCACTTTTCCTTTCTTTCCAAAGGCAGAGGAGCTTCACCCTGTGGCCAGAGCTGCTATTGGCCCATGGGGAGTACTGCCAGACTACCATTGCTGTTCCTTTAAGCCACGAAGGCTCTTCAGTCAGCTTGGCATGAATGTACCCTGCCTGGGACTCACCCTTCAGAGCAATGGGCTACCCTCTGGCCCAAGGCAGGCCAAGAAATGCTATGCAAGAGCCAAGTCCTAGAACCCCATGAACCTACTTAGTACTCTACCCCACTGGGGCCAAACTGGTATCTAAGGTGCAAGACAAAGTGCCCTTTGCTTCCCCCTCCCCCCCGCCACTTTTCTTAAGTGGAAGGAGTCCTACCCCATAGTCACTATGGTTGGGAACCTGCTGAGTCTCACTTGAAGCCATGAAGTTCTCAGTCTCACTTAAGGCCCTCAACATAGTACCTGAGTATTGCTGCTGGTTATTCAGGACCCAGGGGCTCTTCATTAGCAAGTGATAAATTTTTCCAGGACTGGGTTCTTCCCGTCAAGGTAGCAGGTTCTCTTCTGGCCCAGGGCGTGTCTAGAGATGTTATCCAGGAGCTAGGGCCTTGAAAGAGGGCCTTACGACGATGACTGGGGCCATATCCTGCTGTGGCTGAGATTCAAGATGCAACACAAAGTCCCCCCCACTCTTTCTTCTCCTCTTGTAGAGTGGAGGAAAGGGATTTCTTTGGAGCTGTGAGCTGTGCAGCCTGGGGCTAGGAAAGGAGTGATGCCAGCTCTTCCTTAGCCATCACAATGCTCCTATAGTCCACTGTCTATTGGCCAAGTTCAGCACTAGGACTTGCCTGAAAGTTGCAGTCCTTGTGGCCTAGATAGTCTTTCAAGTTTATTTAAGGCCCCAGAGCCCTTTAGCCCACAGTGGTGAGGCTTGCAGGAACTCAAGTTTAGACCACTGGGATTAGTGATGCCCCTCTGGCTAGGGCTGGGTTAAATGCTCCCCACAGTTTGGTCCAGTTCTGTTTTCTGCTATAATAGGACAGCACTGAGTTCAATATGTCACAAATGTTGCAATCTCCCTCTGCCTAGCACACAGAAACACTGTCCATGCACTGCCCACCCACTGCTGGGGAATGGAGGAGGGATGGTGTTGGTGATTCAAGACTGTTTTTCCTACCCCTTCAGTGCCTCTTTCTCTTTCAGTGATATGAAGTTAAAACCAGGTGCTGGCTGGGCACAGTGGCTCATGCCTGTAATCCCAGCACTTTGGGAGGCCGAGGCAGACAGATCATGAGGTCAGGAGATCGAGACCATCCTGGCCAACATGGTGAAACCCCTTCTCTACTAAAAATACAAAAAATTAGCCGGGTATGGTGGCAGGCGCCTGTGGTCCCAGCTACTCAGGAGGCTGAGGCAGGAGAATGGCATGAACCTGAGCAGAGATTGTACCACTGCATTCCAGCCTGGGCAACAGAGAAAAAAAAAAAAAAAACAGATGCTGTGAGTGCTCACCTGATTTTTGGTTCTTATGAGGTGCTTTTTGTGTAGATAGTTGTTAAATTGGTGTCCTTATCTGGGTGGCAATTAGTGGAGTCCTTTATTCTGCCATCTTGCTTCACCAGAAATCCAATATTATTATCTTATTTGGTCTAGCTTATCAGTAGCCCTTCCCTTGTAGAGGTCTCCATGGGGCTTTGCTAAGCTCAAATACAGATTCACATATTAGACACTGCCCCCTTTAAACTCTGATCTGCCCTTAAAATATTTGGATATACATAAGACTGACATTTTGTAAATAGTATATGAGCAACGTGACAACAAATTAAATGTTTCCTTTAAAAAAAACTAAATACTCTAGAATATGAATAAATGAAAGCAGTCTTTCAAATGGTCATTTTGTAAGATTATCTGTTTCTGAAAAAACTTGCTGGTTTAAGAACTAATCTTGAAATTGCTTTAAAAAAATTCATAAACGTGTTTTTTGAAAATAAATTTCATTCACATACACTAAAGCTGAATGTCTTTCTTTAAACCACAAACAAAATAATATGAATACAATGAATGCATAAACTTGGCTTTAATATTTCAAAAAAAATCAATTCTACTTCAAGAAATAAAGACTTAAACACTTGCAGCTATATTAAAGGATATGTTAATATAAAAGGAAGCACAGTTCCAGATGAGATTTTCTAGACATATGCTGGATGATATGGTTTGGCTGTGTCCCCACCCAAATCTCATCTTAAATTGTAGTTTCCATAATCCCCACATGTCATGGGAGGGGCCCAGTGGGAGTTCATTGAATCATAGGGGCAGTTACCTCCATGCTGTTCTCATGGTAGTGAGTTCTCACGAGATCTGATAGTTTTATAGGAGGCTTTTCTCCCGTTCACTCTGCACTTCTCCTTGCTGCTGCCATGTGAAGAAGGACGTGTTTGCTTCCTCTTCTGCCGTGGTTTTAAGTTTTTTGAGGCCTCCCCAGCCATGTTGAACTGTGAGTCTATTAAACCTCTTTCCTTTAATAATTACCCAGTCTCAGATATGTTTTATTAGCAGCATGAGAATGGACTAATACAATGAGCTATCATTAATAATTCTGTAGCCTCCTATCAGGAAATGTTTAGTCATGTACCCATGTACATTATATTCAGGTCTGTTTCCTTAAAAAGTAGTAGAATACCTGACATACTGTAGACTTCTGAGAGTTTCCCCTTGGTGTGCATTTACATTTAAGAGAGGAGATTTTAACATATTTATGAAGAAGGGTAAATCCTGGTTTTTGCTCTTGAGGTCCATAAACTTGATTAAGAAAATAAAAAGACAGGCATTGTGGGGACACTGGGGATTTTAGAACTTTTCTTTTATGCCCAGAAAAATTTTAAAGATACAAAACAGAACTATATCTGTCTCTTTAAGAATTTAAACCTTTTATAGTAAGGTATTATTAAGAATGAACTTCAAAGCATCAATTTACTTTAATCAATATTCTTACTATGTACTTGGACACTTACAAGGAAAATGAGGGAGAAACAAGTAAAATTGTAAGCTAAAAAAACAGAATAATAGAAAATATTCACAAAGTACATGCACTGGACTTTCCCAGTAGCAAATTAATTTTTAGTACAAAAATTTTTTTGTATTTTCCCCTATAAGATTTGGAAAGTACAGAGAGATTAGAGAAAAAAGACAGTCTGGTCAAGACCAGACTGACCAACCTGGTGAAACCCCATCTCTACTAACAATACAGACAGATTAGAGAATAAATTTGGGTAGTAGACCTTGTTCTATGTCAATTTTGGCAATCTCCTCCCTGAAAAGAGGAAACATTCTATGAAGGTGAGAAGGATTGAGAGTGATAAACACCATTAAAATACATGGATTGCTTTCGTTGTTCTTACATGAAAACAGTCACAGAACAGATAAACACAAAGACAAGTTACGTTAGTACTGCTCTATGAGCCTGTAAATGGATCCAAATGAAGCCTAGACTATATAATCCAAGATAAGAAGCAGAAATTTCAGCCACAAAGAATCTAAGTGTAACTTAATTCTAAGGTTACCATGGAAGTTTAATTTTATATTTAAAGCAATCAAAAAAAAATAACATGTTCTATGGTAGTTTAATCTCATCAAAAGCTCTGTGAGTAGTTCACATTTCTATAAATCTCATTTCAAAAATGGAATGTCCTACTGTTAATATGAAATATTGCTATTTTGACAATTTTAAATTATTATTTTACTAAAAGTACTTAAAGAGAAAATTATCAATTAATTGTTTGGCACAGGTCATTAAGTTCTGAGATACGCTGTTGCATATGTCTAGAATACACCAAACCATGGAGTCTACACCACTCTCCTGGCAATCAGTTGCTACACAGAAGGCTGAGGAGCTGCTACATTCCATAACTGCCAGTCTATAATGTCAATAGAACCAGTGTCTTACAGTGAGTCAAGAAATGTTTATTGGCTAGGTTCAGTGGCTCACGCCTGTAATCCCAGCACTTTGAGAGACCGAGGCGGGCAGATCCTTTGAGGTCAGGAGTTCGAGACCAGACTGACCAAAATGGTGAAATCCCATCTCTACTAAAAATACAAAAAAAAAAGCTGGGCATGGTTGCACACACTTGTAATTCCACCTACTCGCGAGGCTGAGGCAGGAGAATTGCTTGAACTTGGGAGGCGGAGATTGAACTTTGGAGGCGGAGATTGCAGTGAGCCAAGATCACGCCATTACACTCCAGCCTGGGTGACAGAGTGAGACTCCATCTCGGAAAAAATAATAAAAATAAAAATCAAAGTAAAATGTTTATTAAATATCTACTGTGTGCTAGAAGAAAAAAAAATGAGCAAAAACAGAGAAGAAAGAAAGAGCATGGCAAGTACAGGGACTTATAAGCCGTTCAGGATTCATGGTGAGCTAGGAGCAAACAGTGGGTATCCAGAAATGCAGCTAAAAGGGTTTGTCCTCAAGGACCTTAGATGTCAGGATGTTTAACTTTATCCTGTGCATTATGGGGAGCCAACAAGCATCATCAGCAAGGGCACAGTCTGATTTCCATTCTTTTAATCTCTTTCTGGCTACAGTGTATAGGATGAACATGTAGGAAAATAGATCAGTTAAGAACTCACTGTAAAACTCTGTATGAGCCGTGAAAGTCTGAACAACAAAAATGATACCAAAAGGTACAATCAACAATCGTGGTAGTTGAATGTGGGAAAGGCAGTGAGAGCAGTCTATGATTTTCTTTAACAAAAATTTATATGATGCATATTGTGCCAAGGACTCTTGTAAGTGCTTTATTAATGAAGCTCATTTAACACCCATAAAAGTCTTATAAAGTAAGCACTACTGGAAATCCAATTTTACAAATGAAAAAATCAGGCCATCAACTAGCTGATTAAGTTGTTCATAGTCACACCAATTGCCTGTGATTGAAACAAGATTTTAGCAAGAAATGGGGTATGAGAATTTATATTTCTTTTAAAATTGTTTTTGGAGACAGGATCTCTCTCTATTGCCCAGGCTAGAGTGCAGTGGCACAGTCATAGCTTACTGAAGCCTTGACCTCCTGTGCTCAAGTGATCCTCCCACCTCAGCCTACCGAGTAGCTAAGATTACAGGCATGCACCACAACACTTGGATAATTTTTTGTTTTTGTAGAGATGGGATTCTGCTATGTTGCCCACGCTGGTCTCAAACTCCTGGGTTCAAGTAATCCTCCCACCTCTGACTCTCAAATGCTGGGATTACAGGGATAAGCCACCTCACCCAGTTCAAAGTTCACATTTCTAACCACTGAACAGTGCTGCCTACCTAGAAGGCCAAGGAAGGCTGCCAGATTTTTGCCTTGGGGAACTAAGGAGATGATGATGCCATTAAGAGAACTATGTTTGGATAGGAAGGTGAAAATGCTTTGGGCTTGTTGTATTTCCAGTGCTCATGAGTTATTTAAGTGGAAATGTCTACCAAAGTTATCTGTATTAGAATCTGAAGCTTTAGAGAAACAACTGAGCTGGAGATGTAGGTTGGATCTGTCAGCATATAGGTTAAAATCAAGACAAGAATGACTTGAGATTACTTAAGAAGAACACATTGAAAAGGTTAATAGAGAGAATGCTGGAAAACATCCACATTTAAAATGCAAGCAAAGGAAGAAGAAAGCATTAAGATAAACCAAAAGAAATTGTCAGGGTGGGAAAGTAATTTTAAAAAATAAAGTTATGGAAGAGAGATAATAAAGAATATCAAAAAGAGAGATGCTACAAAATAAAGACTAAAACACCAATAGATTTAACATTATGAAAGTCCCTAGTGTCCTTGGAAATAAAGGCCAGATTTTAAAGTGTGGAGGAGGAGAAAGGGAAGCTGTGAAAAACAGAGAGAAAATTGAAGGCAGGCCTTGGGTTAGAGATGAAAATGTGAATAAAATGCCAGTTTTTAATGAAAATGGAATAGTCCCATGGAATTAACACCGAGTCTTTTATACAAAGGCAAATGTGCAAGGGTTTGACAGCAGAATTAAAGCACTGCAAAAGTGCTACCCCCACTGCTTTCTCTGTGACCCTTGGAGCATGAAGTTCAGGGAGGGGAGGATGAGAGAAAGAATCAAGGGAAAGGAAGGACAGAGAGTTGTACGGAGATAAGAATGCAGGTTAATACATTTTGTTTGTTTGTTTGTTTGTTTTGTTTTGTTTTGGTGAGTATTGAAGGCTATAATGCAAAAGAGTGATTTGCTCAAGAAGAGATTTCAGAAAGATTTACATGGCACTGGTACAAATGTTCAATGGAGTAAAAGGAAACAAAAGACAGAAGCTGAGACATTCTTATAATGACCTAAATCAGCGCTTCTGAAAGTATAGTCTGTGGATTTGTGGGGTCTCTAAGACTCTTTCCATGGATCAACGTGGTTAAACCAATTTTAATAATAATTCTATAAAGTTAAATGGCTTTTTCACTATATTGCATTTTTGCATGAATGGTGCATAAGCAATCATGAGTTCAACTGCTCACACCTTAGCAGAAATCGAGACAATAACCCCATGCTGTACTAAGAGTCACTGTGCTCTTCACAGACCTGCAGTCACAGAAGAAAAACATGAAATAAGTTCTACTTTTAAAACTATAATTAATGGATCAGTAAAATGTATTAATGGTATTAAATCTTGGCCCTTGAGTACATCTCTTTAAATCTATGTATGATGACATGGGAAGGACACATGAAGCTTCTGCCACAAACTAAAGTAAGAGATTTGTCTCAAAGAAAAGCACATGCATGACTGTTTGAGCTGTGAACTGAACTAACCACTTTTTCCGTGGATCACTATTTTTATTTAAAGAATGACTGAAAAATAAACTACATTTATTCGAAATTCTGTGTTTGGCAGATATCTTCCTGAAAATGAAAGAACTGAATGTATCAACTCAAGGAAAACTAAAAGTATCTATTACCAATGATTAAGTTCAGGCTTTCAAGCAAAGTTGGAATTTGGAAAATTGTCCCCCACTGGGAGCTTAAAAGCATCTCAATATTGGAAGAAATTTCCTACAAGACCAGTTGTAATATGAACAAATGTAATTTGTTGCTATTTTCTAATGACATGTTTCACCATTTGGAAAGTGACATAATGCAGTGAACTAGTATTTTCTAAATGATCAATGCATACTATTACAAAACTACACATGAATAGCAGATTCGTTCAAAGTAGAAGACAGATCAATAGATTTAAACGTGTCAAAGTACAAAAAATTCATTAATGTGGTTTTAATCTCCACATACCAACTAACCTTTAAAAAACTAGCACTTCTTAAGTTTGGATTTAGTATTAAAGAAAAATATCCACTATTATTTGTAAAGGCTGTTAAAATAATCTTCCTTTTTCCAAACACATATATGCAATTGTAAATCCATATTTTTGTTCATGTATATCAGCTAAACAATGTATTGCAACTGATTGAATGCAGATGCAGATATGAGAATCCAACTGTCTTCTTCTAAATCAGACATTTAAAAGAATTGTATGATGTAAAACAATGCCATTCTTCTCACTAAATATTTTCTTGCTTGGGAAAAATATAGGGTTTCTTTTTCCTAGAAAAATATTTATGTTTACGTGTAATAGGTGTATTGTTATTTAAAATATAATGATAGGCTGGGCACGTTGGCTCATGCCTGGAGATCGAGACCATCCTGGCTAACATGGTGAAACTGCGTCCCTACTAAAAATACAAAAACAAAATTAGCCAGGCATGGTGGCAGGTGCCTATAGTCCCAGCTACTCAGGAGGCTGAGGCAGGAGAATAGCGTGAACTCGGGAGGTGGAGCTTGCAGTGAGCTGAGCACCACTGCACTGCAGCCTGGGTGACAGAGAGAGACTCTGTCTTAAAAATAAATAAATAAATAAAATAAAGTATAATGATAAAGAAATGTTTTTATAGATCTCTCAGTTTTAATATCTGAAGTGATAGACTGTGATAAAGATAACCTAAATAAGAAAAGCTTTTTGGATCCTCAATAATTTAAAAACTTGTAGAGTCCTGAGACTGAAACATCTGACAACTGTTTATCTAATAGAAAGTGATAAGGGGCTGTACTAGGGTAATGGCAAACCTCTGTAACTGGAAATTGAAGAGCAAGACTTGAATAGAAATGAGGTTCCAGATTTTAGAAAGACATTTAGACTTATGTATCATTTAAACTATTTGTTTTTGGATGAATTTTCAAAAGAGTTGATTTAGCTGGACCCTAGATACTACCTTCAGGCCCTTAAAAGAATCAGATCCTTTAAGGATGATTCTGTATTATTAAATATAGTGTATTATTTATGATAATTCTTTTTGCTAATTTGTAGGCCACATACAACAGGATATAAAAAGCCGAAAGACAAAGGATAAATTCTTTCATATGTGTGTAATCCTATAAACCCTCTTTGAAGTTGATTCTCATATTTTTGCTTTACAGAAAAGGAAACCAAATATCAGGAAGTGTAAGTAATTTAGTAAGTCACAAGGAAGTAAATAGTTGAGCCTGGATTTTGAACTGCTTTTTTTTTTTTTTTTTTTTTAAATCAAAAGTCCACGGCTGTCATCCACTTTATTCTAGATGCCTTTGTTTTAGGTTTATTGGGTAGAAGTTGGTGTGAGAAGTTTTTTGCTTTCATTTACTTATTTGTTTTTTACCATACAAATAAAGAGTGCCTATTCCATTTTACTTGATATGTATGCAACAATCCAGTGATCAAGGATAATATTGTATCACAATGAATTTGCATTCTCATTAGCTATACACATTTAAATGTTAGATAACACAGAAAAGATCTATAAACAAATATATAAAATGCTCCTCCAATGAAACCTTGGATGTCCCATTTTTCTGAGCTTCAAACCACTGTAATTGTTTCCTGCATAGTATTTATGCCTGTGTTCCTCATTAATAGCCATTAATCATGTGTTCCATTAACAGCCACTCTCAACAGAATCAGGACTAAGCTATTAAAATAAGTGTAGGGTGATGGCAATCCTATGAATAACTAAGCCAAAAGATGTTGAAATTCAAAAAAGGGAAGTGACTTTTAGCACTTTCCTGGGATTCATCCATGCTATGAATAAGTATGTTGCTTTGAAACAAATAATTTTTGTGAAAAATGTTGCATGATATGGATTTGATAGCAATGTTAAATCTAAATTGATAGATAATAAATTAGTCTTCCTTCAAATAGAAAGCCTGGGCTAAGCAAGAAGCATCAACAAAAAGATATTTCTATTGTACAAATTACATATTAAGACTCAATGAAATAAAAGATTTTGTGTTTGGGATCAATACTGTATAAAATAATTATGTTTGTAATAAATTGACTCATTTATTTGCAGTCCATCTGCTTTTATGAGAGACTTGAATTTTCACAATAGACTTCAGACCAATTGAGTAGGAAATGAACAATTATGGAGGAAAGGGGGAATATACCAGAGGGAAACTCTGAAATAACAAAAGCTTGAAATTGAGGTGCTTTTGTACTACATATTAAGTGGTATTAATTTATTATTTCTGAAACATTTTTTATCTAGGTTTCTCAAGGCGGTCAATATATTTGAAAGAAAATTAAATTTGTTCTGCAGTTCCCTGAATTGTATATTAAATAGGTGGAAGATACCAAGATATAAATGTTAATACAACATAAGGAAGGACATGCAATGATAACCAGAAGATTCTATATTCAAAATAGAAGGATAATAACTATCCTCAGTGAAAGATGATAAAGACCAATAGAAAAAGAGAAAATCAATCTCAGCTGAGAATATGAAGTACAAAGTTCAAGTCCTTCTCTAGAGAGCAATTGCATTTTTCTATAAAACAGAAAAAAAAAACAACTGTTTCTAGAAAAGGGCAATGGGAATGGGGTTGCTCTTCACCTATAATTCTAGAAGAAAAGGCATATGGCTAGTCCATAAGTATATACATTTAAGTCCTGGTTCATTAACAGACTATATTGAGTCAAAAAGGACAAAATATCTTCATTAAGGTTTTCCCATAACGATGTTTTATTTTCAAACTGTATCATTAAAAAATCACCCAGATTATTTTATTAAATAGATAATGGCACAAAATATATGCTAATCATTTTTTCAATTGAATTCAAATATGATGCACATGCATATTCATATATATTTAATACAGAAAGAAACACAGAGAGTGAGGGAGGGAGTCCACTATGTATTAAGTACTGTGTTAGTGAGTAGGCCTCTCTTAGGAACCTTATTACAGAGTACAAAGCTAAGAGAGTAAATAAAGTATATTAAAAAATGCATGCAAAAGATGACAGAATCACCATTCCAAAAGATCTTGGTGGGTAACAATCATGAACTGGATCTAACAAGATGTAACTTAAAAGTAAAAAACTATAGTGTTGCACTGAGCTCCCTCCAAAGCAACTATATATTTATAGGAGATGAAACACATGATTCACCAGGCATGAGAAGAAAGCTTCCATAATCAAAAACAATTGTATCCATCTTTTTAAACTCCAGCTCCTATCACATCATCTGGTCCAAAGCAGATCTTTAGTATTTGTGGAACTGACTTGGATTGTTTTTTGGGAATTTTGTCATTGGTAAACCTAAGGAGAGTCAAGAGAACAATGTGACCAAAAAATAAAAATAAAAAAATAAAAAAAGATTGGGACTTTCATTGTACTGGTAGAAAGATGAAGTTTATAATCTGGCTCAGTTTCTTTTTTGTTTTCTTTTTTGTTGTTGTTTTTTGGTCAGGGCAAACTTAGGTCATTATTTTTAACACTAGAACTGTAGTTTAAGAGCAGATAGACAAGCTATAATGAGAATAGACAAACAGCAAGGCCACCGAAAGAACTCAGAACTACATCTTATAAGAAACAACTGAATGATGCCAATGTTTAACTTGCAAAAGAGACTACTCAGTTGATTTCAAATATATGACATATAATGGTAATGAACTATCACTTATTAAGCAATTACTATTGCAATGTATACTCATTTAATCCTGCTAACAGACATGTGAGGTGAATATTACTAGCCCACCCCCCCTCTTTTAAACTAATGAGAAGACTGTCATCTGTAAGGTAAAATAACATGTCCAAACTCATAGAGCTACATAGTTATAAAGCTGATTTATAAAATGATTTGACTCCAAGATCAGGAATTATTACACTGTGTCTTGTCTTCCACATGAACTAACCACAAAGGAACTGAGTGCATGCAGACAGATTTCAGCTCAGTATAAGAGAATTGTTACATTAGTTCATGGAAGAATATGTTTTTAAAGTATTTTTGTTAGTCTCTAGGAAATCTCTGTAACATTTTATTGTATAAATTATACCCTTTAATGTAATGTTTTTTGTTTGGTTTTAACAACCTTCTTCTCAGAAGCATATGTCTATCGAGGAAGTCTTCAGATAACAAGGACAAAAATAATACTGAACATTGGCAAATAGCCTATGATTAATAGAGTTTACCTATGAGTTATCTGCTTCTAAGATAAATACCTAAAAATAATATTGGAATTAAATGTTCCTTTCAAGATCTACCCTCCCTGCTCCCTGAGAGTGCAGTTAATTTTTCAAGACCAACTGGGGACATGTATTTTCAATGTTTATGGTTAAAAGATATATACATGCACAAAAATATACATGCACAGAAATGAGAATCACTTCAGAATTGGTGTTAACTTTAGGGGAAAAAAGGCCAAGAACTTACTCTTTGTAACTACAAATTTATTTCTAAAATAGAAGCACTCGTGGATTTAGAAGTAAGGTATAAAATTCAAAAACGTATCCATGTTTCTCAAGGACCTTGTTGTAGGCCACTCTAATTCCATACGTTATGTGACTTTTCCTAGAATTTTTACACTAGAAAACAGGCAATCAAATTTTGTTTGGTTTTAACAACCTTCTTCTCAGAAGCATATGTCTATCGAGGAAGTCTTCAGATAACAAGGACAAATCATTCCTAATAGGTCTATGAGATTTAAGATGTGAAAGATCAACATTATCTTTAGTTGACTTTACTGGATGCCACAACCTTCTGATTTCTGTAACCACTTCTTATGCCTCTTCCTCACTGAGACAAAATCAGAGGTAAACAGAGATTCACCCTAAGAGAAATTGGGGAAAATGAGGAACAGGTTTTCTACACAAAAGTTTATTTCTTTCTTATTTCTTTTTCAGAAAATAGAGGATCGCTGTTGTTCCCAACAGGTTTGTAGGGAAGAAAATTGGAGAAACATTATTACA
Source organism: Macaca fascicularis (assembly GCF_037993035.2). Classification (NCBI taxonomy): domain Eukaryota; kingdom Metazoa; phylum Chordata; class Mammalia; order Primates; family Cercopithecidae; genus Macaca; species Macaca fascicularis. The sequence continues at coordinate 62,313,768 of NC_088378.1, forward strand.
TTTTCTTAGATGTTGGCAACTGAGGCAACAAGGACTGCAAAACAAGATTGTGTGTCCCCTATTCCCAAATGATCAAAATTGGCAATAGGGATGGAGGAGCATTGGGGTTTTAGGGTTGTTAGGGTTTCGTCAAGCCAGTGTATTCCCTGCCAGATTTTAAGGAGAAAAAGGCGCTGGAAAATGGAGTGATGTTAGCCCCCTTTCTTATTTTTCACTGCTGCCAAAAACTAACTCTATCTCTCTCCCCAACCCTTCTCTCCATCTCCCTCCCTTAGATGTGTTTGCACAGAAGAGTGCCCAGTGAAGAGACCGACTCCTTGGATCGCTTTGCGCAAAATCCACCCCTTTTCTCTCCTCCCTCCCTTCCAGCCTCCGAATCCCGCATGGCCCTCCCTCCCCTCCCGCAGCGGTGCGTGGCTGGGGATGAGCCGCTGTGAACTACTAAGGTGGGAGGGGGCTACAGGCAGAGGAGAATGTCAGATGCTCAGCTCGGTCCCCTCCGCCTGACGCTCCTCTCTGTGTCAGCCAGAACTGGTTTCTGTAAGAAATAGCAGGAGCTGTGGCAGCGGCGAAAGGAAGCCACTGAGGCGCTTGGAACCGAAAAGTCCCGGTGCTCCTGGCTACCTCGCACCGCGGTGCCCGGCCGGCCGTCAGTACCATGGACAGCAGCGCTGTCCCCACGAACGCCAGCAATTGCACTGATGCCTTGGCGCACTCAAGTTGCTCCCCAGCACCCAGCCCCGGTTCCTGGGTCAACTTGTCCCACTTAGATGGCAACCTGTCCGACCCATGCGGTCTGAACCGCACCGACCTGGGCGGGAGAGACAGCCTGTGCCCTCCGACCGGCAGTCCCTCCATGATCACGGCCATCACCATCATGGCCCTCTACTCCATTGTGTGCGTGGTGGGGCTCTTCGGAAACTTCCTGGTCATGTATGTGATTGTCAGGTAAGGAAAGCACCAGGGCTCCGAGCGGAGGGTTCAGCGGCTCAAGGGAGTCCAAAGAGACACCTAACTCCCAAGGCTCACTGTTGGGCGGGAGGATGAAAGAGGGGAGGTAAACTGGGGGAACTCTGGAGGCTACCACGGACAGTGATTGCTATTTCTGTGAGAAAATCTACTTTTCTAATTTTTCAATTGATAAAGAAGTAATCCAAAATTTCAGGAGCAGAGAAGTTGCTTTGGTTAAAGCTACAAAGGTCTAGGGGTGGGGGGGAAGTTATAGGGTAGACTTAGAGCTCTTCCTTATACTGAGCAAAGAGGGCTCTTGGCAGAGTCCTACACTCAGTCCCTCTGCAGGAGCTATGGAAAGAGTAAGTTGTGAATAATGGGTGAGAAATTCTAGTTAGCTTTCTCAAATTTGGTTGGGGCTGTGGTGTGTGGGGGGGGGGGGGAGGGGGGAGAAGTCTTCTCAGTTGTTTTGAGATGGACCTTGGCAACTTTCCTACTCCTACTGGTTTAGTACTTCCCTGTACTACAACCCCACCCTTTCTTCTCCCCTACCATAGCAGCCCTTACCCATATCTTCCTTTCATCCTGAGGCAACACTAGGTAGAGGAAGTTTCCCTAGCGTCTCTCCATGGTAGTTTTCCTCCTGTTATAACAAACATGACAGCTGTGTTGCCTAGACCAGTTTGCCATTGGTAGCTTCAGATCGCCTAAGTCACAAACTGCATCTGGAATGAGTAGGTTGGTTCAGGAAAACTGCAGGACATGGCTGTATTTCAATGCCTCCACAAGTTGGAGCTAATTAGGAGTGACCAAAAGCATCATAATTCCACAGTAGAGAACACAGGAAGTTTTGATGGGTGCTCTAAACAAAGTGTTCTTATCAAGTAAAATTAATTCAAAAGAGTTGTGGTCCACTTTCTGTTTACCCAGATGTTCCAGGTATATTTGGCAGAGTGTGGAAGCTCTCAATATTGATTGAGATTGGTATTGATTGTGTTGCTGTTGATGTGTATATTCAAATATATATTCAAATACTATATGTGAATGTGAAATGCCATATATCTGTTTTTGTTAAATAATATAAATATTTTAAGACTTTAAAATAGCTCCTAAATCGAGGGTTTTTTCTTTTTTAACCAGGGGTATGTGTATGTAGGTAACAAGGCATTGTTTTCATATTTAGTTACAATATTTGTTTCACCTATTCAGCAAGTATTGCAGGTTTCAGTGGAGCTCTTAAATCATTTAACAATTGCTCTCTCCAGTATCGTTTCATTACCAAGGTGCTGCAAATTGCTTATAAGCAATTCTTTCTACTCATCTGTCTGATTTCTTTAATTAATGATTTTCAAAGAGTAAAGCTAATTTCCCTGATCTTTTGATGAGGAATAAGATAAGTATCGTCTGTAAGAAAAGAGCACCATCTACTGAGAGGAAGGCTAACAACAGAAGGAAAAATGTAAGAAGATCAATGGAATAATTTATTTTTAAAAACATTTACTTTAAGTAATTCAATACAATGATTCACATTAAAGATTAAAAGCCAAGTTTCATTCTGCAGTTATGACAATAAAAGTTATAATTAAAGGCCTACTTTGTGAAGAGAAAATATGTTTCTCATTTTTTCTAAAAGAAATTCATAAAATCATACACTAATCAAGCTAGAAGGGACTCTAGAGATTATCTATGCTAAGTAAATAAACTGAGGCACAGAAAATGTAAATGATTTTCTCCAAAAACAGATATTTCATTAATTCAGTGCCACTGAATCTCTCCTAGCTAACATAATTTTATGTTTATTGTGTTGGCAAATCATGATTTGAGTTAATTTGACTATTAGGTTGACAGAGTGGGTTGATACAGCAATAATAACTTGGGAATAACAAATTATCCCCAAATTCTGTATGAAATCCTGAAGGAAAAAAAGCATGAAACAAAAATTACCAAAGCATCTAGGAATCCTGCCATCTGAAACATAATATTTTATTCCTTTTTATTGCTTCTTGGTATTTTCCTTCCTCATTTTTCTACACTTCAGTTTATGCTTTGCAATACAGAGAGGGCCAATAGAGTGGCAACTGGCTGTGAAATAAGCAGATTGGTTTTATTATTCCAGTGTAGATGTTGTTGGTTGGGTGAGTTGGTTTTAAAGGCATTACCTCTGGCCTCTTGTTGACTTGGAGAAACATGGTGACAGTGCATCTTACTGAGAACATGATATTATGCTTTATCCTTGGTACTGAAAGTTCTTACAAAATGCAGTACTATTTGAAAGGTCATCCCAAACACCCACCTGTGGCAGGGTGGGTTTTAATTGCAGGGTTAGGTAACCCTCTTGGAATGTGACTGTGAAACAGAAAAATGGGCAAGTTAGTGACAGATGAAGTGACAGGGAAGGCATCTGGGGATTGAACCAAGTATATCTATTTAGCCGAGAATATTTAACTGACTGTCTCCAGGCTGCAGTGTTTAAACTACAAAATGATCAGTTCAGGGATGTATTGTCCTTGCTAATAGGCTGGATATAATGTTGCATCTATTAAGCATTGAGGAGAAGTGCTCACTTCCTTCTCTATTTCAAATTCAACAAATACTATTGAATGATCAAGTAGCTGCAGTTTTCTGATTATATTAAGGTAATATTTATTAAGATGTTTTAGTCCATTGAGTGAATCATGAGGCTCAGATGACTATGGCAACAACAACAACAAAAATAACTGCTAACGCAGATGCTGTGATTAACTCTTTGGCTCTGTTTGTACCACCATCATCATCATCCCTTCATCAACAACATTATTAAGTAGTATAACTTAAATGAGATTCTTAAATAGGGCTGCTCTAAGGAATACAAGGGAGGAAAGAAGAAACTGTAATATGTTCTAAAGGTTTTACATCCAAATGTTAAGTCATAAAAATGTTATCAGTAACCATCACCTGAAAGCTTTTTTTGGTTTTAAAGAAAACTAATGCTTGCAGAATAACTTTATGAAAATTACCACAAAGATTTTAGAAAATATGATGAAAATATTACAAAAAGTAGCAACCACTTAAAATGGGATGATAGTGTTTCATTGTCAAGAACTGTAAAGAAAAAAAATCAAAACGAAGAGTAACAGCAACCAGAGATGTTTCACTTTTTAAAAATATTTAATAACTGAACCAAACTATAGGATTACCCATAACTGCAAAAACTAATATAATCCCTGATGTGTTTATGTTGGCAGATTCTTTTTCCAAGGTTTGTTCATATAGCTATGAACGTGGTATGTACAGACACTGTTGAAAAGTGGAGGGCTAGAAACTTTGGAATCTCTGTGGGCTGTGTAAACCATCCTTACAGTAAATTTCCAATGAAGAGTGCCAAGTAATAGTACCCTCATTTGTAAGACTATTTCTTAATGTGGTTAGATAAATTCCCAATATAACTAATTATCAGAGAAGAGCATTTAAATACGTGCAAGATGTTATTGTCATTTCTCCTTCCTAAGAAGTATTTCTGATTTTAGAAAAGTCCTGTGAGCTTATACTTGTTCTATATACCAAATATTTGATTCAGGTTTAAATTTAAAGATGATCAGTTATACTTGATTGGAACAGAAGTATAAACTTTTAAACTTAATCCAGATTTAGGTAGGTAGAAATTAGTGAACAATAATGTTTTATCTAATATAAGGATATATATATATGTGTGTGTGTGTATATATATAAATTCACACACACATACATATATATTTGAATCAATTTGAAAGCATATGTCACTAAATATGATCATTAGTAATTTTCATAAAATAAAAAGATAATAGTTTATTTAGAAAGCTCAAATACTAATAAAATTCCCTTTTTTAAAACCCATAAAATATCCTAATTAGAGGATAGATTTTAAGTGGAAAACACTAAGTAAAATTCAGTTCTCAATTTAATGGCTTACATTAAAAAATACTAACTTAATTGCATGCCTTTCACTTAGTAAGGGGGAGCTCCTGGTACCTATTACAATTTGAATTTTAAGTGCTATTTTCCCTATAGATACTAATTCAGAGGAGAACAACTCTTCTTCTGTGTCTCCTAAACACACTAAATTGCTTTTACTTTCCTTGGTTGTAAGCTGTGTCTTTTGTCATTTGCATGGCATTACCAATCAATGAGTTTCCTACATTCTTCTCTCTCTGTTTTCTTTCTTGAAAGAATGACCTATCTGATATTTCTTGAAACATCTCCAAAGATAAAAAAAATATAGAATTACAGAACAATTCTTCTGTTAAAGGATGGATGGATGGATAGATAGATAGATAGATAGACAGAGAGACAGATAGACTGAAACAGTTGAAGTCTCTTCTGTGCTCGCATTACCCTCCTTTCACTGAGACTACCACTACCATAAATTTAGTGGTGAGTATTCACATGCATGTTTTTAAACATTTACTACATATGGAAACACATATATATAGTAAATATATGGAAACACAAACACATAGTAAATGTTTTTGTATGTTTTTGTAACTTTTTATAATTGGTATCATATCATATGTTTAAGCTTAAATACATAATTTCCCAGTTACCCCAAGTTGTTATAGTTCCAGTAGGCCAGTGCTAGAAAATAGATGTCAAATAAAACCAACAAACATAAAAGAAAACAAACAAACATTGTGGCCATTAACTCTTCTGAGTACTTTTAACTGATCTTATTTTTAAAACATGTGTTAAAAATTATTCATAAAAATTTATTTGCAAGCATTTTTCTAATCTAATTGTTTTAATTAATATTTAGGTATAAAAAACTCAGCTACTGCTGCAAAAAAAAATACTGGTTAATAAATTTAAATAGAGCACAATTTCTCTACTGCTAAGAAGAAAATAAAAGTAATTAATTGGTGTCTGTATGCATTCGAATAATAAATGCTGGCAATATTTATTTTGAGATTTTGAACATCTAATAGGATCCCTTACATATAAAAGTTGAAATATTATTTCTCCTAGGATTCTGTTTAAAGCAGTAGTTGAAACAGATATTTTAAGCTCAGCAGCAAGAAAAAATAAGCTCATTTTGATAAATAACATACAACCATATGAGATTTTAAAATGTACTCGTGGTGGTCAGGCACTGTGGCTCTTATAAATGCCAGTACTTTGAGAGGTGGAGGCAGGTGGATCACCTGAGGTCAGGAGTTTGAGACCAGCCTGGGCAACATGGTGAAATGCTGTGTCTACTAAAAACACAAAAATTAGTTGGACCTGATGGCACATGCCTGTAATCCCAACTACTCTGGAGGCTGAGGCACAAGAATTGCTTGTACCCGGAGGCAGAGGCTGCAGTGAGCCGAGATCGCACCACTGCACTCCAGCTTGGGCGACACAGTGGGACTCTGACTCAAACAAAAAAATTAAAATTAAAAAAAAAGTACTGGGGTAAGTACCAAGACTAAATGGTGCATGTCATTTTAAAATACAAGAATTTCATGTCTTTAATCCTCACTAAGTTTAATGTTTATCTAACTGAAATAATTGTCTGTGACAGCAGTCTCCAAACTTGTTTTTAGACATAGACACTCATTTCAAGAACTTGGGACCCAATATATAAAACAGATCACAGAACAACTGTCCAGATGTAACCACATGTTGGGGCCAAGAGCGCTGCTCACCTTGCATCCCCATACCACCCACCAGTGCTGTCCCCAAGGGACCACCACAGAATTTCTAGCGCTCCACCAGGCAAAATTTGAAAGCAATGGCTTTCGTGTTGTTTCATAGCCTTCTCGTGGCCATGTCATGTCCTTCACCTTGCCTTCCACCTCAGCCGCTGATATGACAGTCAGTTTTGCCCAAACATAACTGAGTAACACTTCATCTTGGCTGCATCAAAATCCCTTACTTTCCGCCCTAGGGCTTTTCTATTGGAGTAATTGGCCTCCGTAGGAATCAGCCTGGCACTCACAAAGGCACTATTTGGAAGTTCAGGGAAGTTCTCTTGACCAGGAAATGGAAGCCTGTGGACAAATACTGCCCTTGCTCCCCTCTCTCCTCAGTTGTACAATTCTGAGGTGCCAACTACAAGGCATGTCAGAAGGCCCTGCCCACGTTGTGACCGTCTCAAACACATGCCTTGTTTTCCTCTTCCCTGGTTTACTCTTCAGGTTTCCCACTCCTTGCCAAGCAACCACTTTTCAAAATGGTTCACCTTCACACAAGGTCATATCTCACACTCTGCTGAATATCCTTCCTGTTCTTTTATAATTGGTGACTATATGTTAGCACAGTAAAATGTGGTTAATCAATAGAGCCCTTAGAGACCTATCAATAAAGGTTTTTTCTTAACTATCAAAAACTCATAAGAAAAATTCTAATAGGCAGCCCCAGTCAGAACTACCAAGAGAGTTCAGAAGCTAAGCTTTGCCTTCCATTTGTGTTCCTGCCTTGGGATTTAGGAAAGGCTTTTTTGGGTAAGTTTGGCTGAATGGAGAGAGAGTGGGCACCAGTCATGTCCAGTGCTCCGTTTACTTCTTCTTGAGCTCAGGGTGATAGGAGCAGAATTGTCTGCGCCATGTAAAGGAAATAAAGCTTCCTGTGCCTTCTGGCGAACTATCTGAGGGTTTAAAGAAACAAACAAACAAAAAAACCTACCACTCCCTTTTCCATTAATTTTATGTTATATAGTAACATTAAGAGTATCTTGTGATTAATTGAGCTCAAGAAAATTTCAGTCTTCAAAAGTGAGCTGAAGCATCAAATGCAAGAAATGTCATATACAAGAAGCATCATATACTGAGCTTGCCAAGCAACTCCTTTCTTTATCCATCCTTTCTTGTCTCAGGTAACTTTTTTTCTTTCCCATCCACTTTTCAGATATAAATTTAGAAAGGAAGAACAGCAAGGAAGAAACCTTGCTCTGGCTCAGGACCCCACGTGTCAGTTGTGGCTTGACTTCAAAGCACTGTGTGCCCCACTCTCCGTATCTGTAAAAATGTGCGAATCGGACTAAAAAAATCTTAAACCCTTTCTGGTACTAAAATGTCCTATGGCAACTTCAGTCACTATTAAGCGCATGTTTTTCCCAGCGATACAGTCTCGAGGAAAAGAGTAATCATACACAAAACTGAACAGTCATGGTCGCCATTCCGAATACCACAGCCCTTTGGATTCTATATAAGCTCAAATAGGTTCTGTCAAAGGGAGAAAGAGCGAGTGCGCACTGAACTGCCAGGTGTGGTGTTTATGATTAGGACAATAAGCGAAACAGAAAGTTACAGTCAAGCCTTTATTCACATGCTTCGAGAGTACAGGCAAGTGGTTAAATGGGAAAAGGTGGAACCCCACAATGTTTCATTCCTCCCACTCCCACCCCACAGAAGCCACCAGGTGAGCATAACATGTTTGAGCAGAAATGCAGGAAGGAGAGGGGAAGTCATCTTCTCACTGCACAGGGAGCCCCAAGCAAAAGGTCCTGCTGTTTTGTGCACCCAAAGTACTTGTGTTAGAGAAGCTTTGTTCAGGCATGATTTACAGTGCTGCTGACCATGAGTTCAACGTTAGTGAATCAGCTATGTATCATATAAAGCGTCTTTAGACAGAAACACACATAAAAAAGGTTATATATGCATTAGCTGATGAAAGGGTATAAAGAAACAAACAAAAAACCTACCACTCCCTTTTCCATTAATTTTATGTTATATAGTAACATTAAGAGTATCTTGTGATTAATTGAGCTCAAGAAAATTTCAATCTTCAAAAGTGAGCTGAAGCACACCAGGCACCCAAGGGCCTGGGTGAGAGATGGGGAAAGACAAGGAATGAAAAACAGTGAGTCAGAGTATGTGCTGCCTCCTTAAGGGTTAGGAATGCGTAACGCCTAAGAGCGTGATTGGCAAAGGTGGGGCGTGGGCAAAATTCTTTCTCACACTCTCTCTCTCTCTCATTCTCTATATAGGAGATTGTTTTAATATCTGCCTTCAGATATTAGTCATATCCTGGATGTTGTATTCCAAGTCTGATGCAGAGGTTCCACCAAATCTAATCAAGTGAACCTTCGTAAATCAATGGATAAGGCTTTCCCATAAGATGAACTGTGCGATGGGTTTAAACGAGAGAGAGATCATTCTGTTCTGGATATAAGTTTCTGTCCAACCAAAATGTTGTTAAGTACAATTTTTGTTTGTTTGGTTTTTGCTTGTTTAAAATAATATGTTAGCTTATGCACTGTATATAAGTAGGTGTCTTTGTGTATTCAGGCTGCTATAACAAAGTACCGGCCGGGCGCGGTGGCTCAACCCTGTAATCCCAGCACTTTGGGAGGCCGAGACGGGCGGATCACGAGGTCAGGAGATCGAGACCATCCTGGCTAACACGGTGAAACCCCGTCTCTACTAAAAAATACAAAAAACTAGCCGGGCGCGGTGGCGGGCGCCTGTAGTCCCAACTACTCGGGAGGCTGAGGCAGGAGAATGGCGTGAACCCGGGAGGCGGAGCTTGCAGTGAGCTGAGATCCGGCCACTGCACTCCAGCCTGGGTGGCAGAGCGAGACTCCGTCTCAAAAAAATAAATAAATAAATAAAAAATAAAAAAATTAAAAAATTAAAAAAAATAAATAAATAAATAAATAAATAAATAAATAACAAAGTACCATAGCCTGGGTGGCTTACAAACTACAGAAATTTACTCTTACAGTGCTGGAGGCTTGAGAAGTTCATGTTGAAAGCACAAGCAGATTCTGCATTTGCTGAGGGCCCTCTTGCATAGACAGCTATCTTCTCCCCATGTCTTCACAAGGCAAAGAGGCAACGGAGCTCTCCAGGACCTCTTTCATAAGGGCATTAATTGCATTCATAATGGCTTTGCTCTCATGACTTAATCACCTCCCAAAGGCCCCACCTCCAAATACTATCACACTGGGGAATAGTTTTCAACATATGAATTTGAGGGGAACACATTCAGTTTCAGTAGGTGTCCTAAGTGATTCAAATATTAACCGCTCATATTCACTAAAAACTATTAGTGTGATTTAAATTAATGTTTAAGTAAATTAGGCCAACCTGATCCCTTCACTATCTTCCAATATGCTTCATATTTATCTCTTTTATACTGTTTTCTTTATTTTTCTTTCTCTCTGTTTACCCATAACATATCTCTCATTCTTTTCCTATCAAAATGTTTCTTGTTCTTCAAGTATCAGCTTAAATCTATCCTTTCTTAGAGCCTCTCCAAAGTACTCCTACAACAAATTTCCCTGCAATATAACCCAAAATACATGCAACCATTGTTTAAAAAAATTATGCATTTTCTCATGGCCTTATAAAATGTCACTTGATAAAATTTAAAGACTTGAACTACATCTATCTCTCTATATTTAGGTAAGAAATCCAACATTCAAAGTTGACCAACACAACTGTATATCTTCAAAATACTGTACAATTCTAAGCATTTAGCAATTCAGATGTACCTCAAATTAAGTATAAAATCTAATTTAAATAATTTTCTCAATTCACTTTGTTCATGCATATTTAGCTTTTATCACTTGAGTCATGAAAAGTGATCTGTACCATAGATACATATTAGCAAATCATAAATTCATATACAAACACATGCATGTCTATATATGCTTATTCCTGAGTTTGCAAACTTTAAAAAGGGAATATATGGTTACTCTTATAATAAAAATGCAGAAAGTAAAATTTGAAGAAGTAAAAAAATAAAAAGTTAATATAGTCAATCCTCATTGTTCATGATAGTTATGTTCCATAAAGTCATTATGACTACAGAATTTGTGAATACTGAAGCTTTGCTTCTAGCGGATATATAGAGCTAGGTTCCTGTGAGCCTCTGATTACAAAATTTTCATCAGCTAATGCATACATAACCTTGTTTTATGTGTGTTTCTGTCTAAAGACGCTTTATATGATACATAGCTGATTCACTAACGTTGAACTCATGGTCAGCAGCACTATAAATCATGCCTGAACAAAGCTTCTTTAACACAAGTACTTTCCTCATAAGCTACACCACAGTCTTCTTGGCTTAGGGACACTAAGTAGAACTTCCACACTATGTTTGAGACCATTTTAAACAGTGAAGCTGCCACCATCACCAACAACAAAAAAACACAGAAATGTGAAAAATGTGGCATTAAATAGATTGTGAAAAGGACACTTGGTTGTAGTACAAGCTGAAATAAGACAGCAGAGCATTGCCTTGTTTGGCCTTACCTGGGAACTTGCACAGAGAGCAACTCAAATTTTTTGCTGCTCTACACATGTCCACCTAGGTCCTCAAATGACTGCAAAAGTCAAGTTTTATTTTGAGGGTAAATATTAATAGATTTTAGTGAACAGGCCAATTTTCAAATACAGAATCCTCAAATAATGAGAATCAAATGTATATAAATTGTTCCTCAAGGAGATATTTTTAAAACATTAGTAAAGAAGAAAATCAGGAAGCTATGTTCCATATTAAATATGGTAACAAATTCATGACATGATGACAAGTTGTATGTTTTGTTATAATCAGGTAGAATCATTTGAAAACAAAATGGATTCCCGTATAACTCACTCATCAGTCACCAGATACCTAACCACATCACACGAATTAAAAATATACATAGCACATTGATTGATTTGCATATTTTGAACCATCCTTGCATCCCAGGGATAAATCCCACTTGGCTACGAGGAGTGATTTTTCTAATGTATTATTGAATTCTGTTTGCTAGTATTATGTTGAAGATTTTTGCATTACTATTCATCAGAGATATTAGCCTGTATTTTTCTTTCTTTGATATGTCTTTGGTTTTGGCATCAGGGTAATATTGACCTCACAGAATGAGTTTGGAAGTATTCCTTCCTCCTCTATTCCTTAGAATAGTTTGAATAAGAATGGTATTAGTTCTTCTTCAAATGTTTGGTAGAATTCAGCAGTGTAGCCATCATGTCCTGGGCTTTTCTTTACTGGAAGACTTTTTATTATGGCTTAGATCTCAGTACTTATTATTGATCTGTTCAGCTTTTGGTTTTCTTCCTGGTTCAATTTTGGTAGGTTGTATGTATATACTCAAAACAAAGGAAATTAGTGTATCAAAGAGATATCTGCACTTCTATGTTTGTTGCAGCAGCATTGTTTACAATAGCTAAGATTTGGAAGCAACCTAAGTGTTCATCAATAGATTAATGCATAAAGAAAATGTGCTACATAAACACAATGGTATACTATTCAGCCATTAAAAAGAATGAGATCCACTCATTTGCAACAACATGATGAAACTGGAGATTATGCTGTTAAGTGAAATACGCCAGGCACAGAAAGACAAACTTTGTGTGTTCCTACTTATTTGTGTTATCTAAAAATCAAATCAATTGAATTCATAAACTTAGAGAGTAGAAGGATGGTGACCAGAGGCTGGAAAGGGTAGTAGGGACTGATAGGGGGTGGGAGGAGGTGAGGATGGCTAATGGGTACAAAAATATTAGAAAGAATAAATAAGACCTACTATCTGAAAGCACAAAAGAGTAACTATAATCAATAATAAGCTAATTGCACATTGTAAAATAACATAAAGAATGTAATTGGATTGTTTGTCACTCAAAGGATAACTGCTTGAGGGGGTGGATACCTCATTCCTCATGAATGTTTATTTCACATTGTCTGCATGTATCAAAACATTCCATGTACCCCGTAAATATATACACCTACTACATAGCCACAAAAAATACAAATAATTTTAAAATTAAAATATATATTAGCATGTTTTTTGCATATTGAAATAACATTTTCAAAACTAAATTGATTCCTGTATATTTCTAAAATAGAAATTTAAGTAAAATTATGATTATGTAATATAAGTATGTGAATGTCAAAATTATCCTTACAATGTAGGATTTCATCTGTCTGAAGTCTTAGGCTTTTATTTTCAGTAAAGCTCTAAAACATGGAAAGGAAACTTTTACTTAATAAGTAATAACCACGCTATAGCTATAAGATCACAACAATTACTTGAGATTTACAATTAGCAAATTTTGGAAAAAAATTTTAAGCCACAAAATCCTTACTCTAATTTTTGATAAACAACTAAAAAGGGCTCTTCCTACAACTGAATGACTCTAGGACTGTGAATTAGCCTGCTCCCTCCAAACCGAGAATGGTGAAAACGCACAAGTAAACTAGACATTCCATCTGGAAAATAAAATCCTATTTTACACCAAAGTAGTTTTATTAGCCAAAGTGAAATTTGGGTCTAAATAATTCTGAGGTGAGACTGTCATCTCATTTTACTAAGATGCACATAAGATCCATTCATTGCATGAAGAGTGATGACTTTGCTCAGTCTTTCCTATAAGAGTTACAAAGCATTTATGCAGCCAACAAACATATGAGAAAAAGCTCAACATCACTGATCATTAGAGAAATACAAATCAAAACTACAATGAGAGACCATCTCACGCCAGTCAGAATGGCGATTATTAAAACGTCAAGAAACAATAGATGCTGATGAAGCTGTGGAGAAAGAGGAGTGCTTTTACACTGTTGGTGGGAATGCAAATTAGTTCAACCATTGTGGAAGACAATGTGGCAATTCCTCAAGGATATAGAACCAGAAATATCATTTGACCCAGCAATTCATTACTGGGTATATACCCGAAGGAATATAAATCATTCTACTATAAAGACTCATGCACACGTATGTTTATTGTAGCACTATTTACAACATCTAAGACATGGAACCAACTCAAATGCCCATCAATGATAGATTGGATAAAGAAAATGTGTTACATATATACCATGGAATACTATACAGTCATAAAAAAGAATAAGATCATGTCTTTTGCAGGGACATGGATGAAACTGGAAGCCATCATCCTCAGCAAGCTAACGCAGGAACAAACAACCAAACACTGCCTGTTGTCACTCATAAGTGGGAGCTGAACAATGAGAACACATGGACACAGGGAGAAGAATAACACACACTGGGGCCTGTCAGGGGTTGGGGGGCAAGGGAACAAGGAGCATTAGGACAAATAGCTAATGCATGAGGGCCTTAAAACCTAGATGACGGATTGATAGGTGAAGCAAACCACCATGGCACACGTATACCTGTGTAAGAAACCTGCACGTTCTGCACATGTATCTTGGAACTTGAAGTAAAATAAAATAAAATAAAATAAAATAGAAAGTAAATATTTCAGGTTTTTACAATCAGATAATCTCTATCATAACTATTTAGTTCTCCTATTGCAGCCTAGAGGAAGCCATAGACAACACATAGACAAATGGATATGACTGCATTTCAATAAAACTTGATATGGACACTGACATTTGAATTTCCATATAATTTTCACACGCCTCAAAACATTATTTTTCTTTTGATTTCTTTCAACCATTTAAAAATGTAAAATTGTTCTCAGCTGGAAGACCACAGAAAGAAGTCGTACGCTGGGTTTTGCCCACAAGCTGTCATTTGCCAAACTCTGATACAGAACATCTTAAATAAAATTTTATTCTTGCAGTGGTCATGAAATAGGAACATATCATCTTCTTTAGAAAATTTGATTACATATTGTTTACTACATGAAGGCAAAACATTTTGTTAAAATAACCTAGTACTTTGTAGGTGTATGTATTTATGGGGTATGTATAAACCCACAAAAATTAAAAATTAACAAAAACCCTAGGCCAACTCACAGTATTTCTCAACATCAGAAAATAGCAACACAAATATGAAGTTAGCACAAACCACAACAGTTGCCATAGATTGCTATGACAGAGCACATTGCTCTTCCGGAACTGAGGTTGAAGTTGTGCTATAATAATCATCACACAAAATTATCTCTATTTCACCCCAGGCCCCCATCTCTAACCCTCAACTATTTATTTTGCTCAGACAATCAGCAAGGTTCATTACCACCCTTAGCCAGTGATTAAGGAGTAAGTGCTTAGAAAATAACATTTCTGAAGAATTTCTCTCTATTGGATATGCTTTGTGGTTATCTTAAATAAGTGCAATTTGCTAGGCTCATCACAGTATTTTCGTCTTCAATCTTTTGGAAGTTTTCAGGAAAAATGGAAACTGTCATCTGCAAATTCATATCAACTTCTTGGCAAATATAAAATCTGCCCTCCAAGACACCTATGCCTGCACACCCGCCGCCCTGCACCCACTGCATGTGACCAGATAGTGAGTGGCAGCTTCAAACTCTCTTTATGCCATTTCAAACGTAAAAGCTCATTGCTTGGATCTTTTTTCTTTTCTGTCTGACTTATATGTTGCTCATTTTAAAAATGTTTTCTACAGCTCTCAAAAGTTGCTTTGGAAAATGCTATTACTTATTCTTTGGAACTCAGACTGTCTAGCTGGGTAAAAAGGAGTACTAGGGTAGGCCAAGGTATTCTAAGGATGTTTGTAATCTCTTTGCTTCTTGTCTACAGTTTTGTTCAATGATTTCCTTAAGACTCAATTGAAATCTCCTCCCTGCCTGACTCTACGTCTTTAACTTTGTCCCCATATCTAAGTGACTGCTCCTTTGATCTGCCATGCTCAGAGGAAACCTTCTCACATGTACAGGAATTCTTTAGATTAGCCAGATGACCATCAGGAAAAAGTTTGCAAGAAGAGTTAAGTTAAAGGAGAGTTTAAACTGGGTAAGTTAAAGGAGAGTTTAAACTGGATGACATAGAGTCCCCTGCAAAATTTTATAATTCCCAGACTCTCATAAGTGAGAATTGGATCTAAATTCTAGCAAGGAACCCAGACAGGATAAAATGAATAATAACTGAGTCTCCTTCCAATTAATTCATGGAACATCAGAGCCATTATATAAATCCCTACAATATGCTGAGACATGTAGAAGAAGAGTACTTTCAGATCATCTAGTCCAGTGACTCTGAATCCTGGTGGTACCTTAGAATTACCTGGAAAGCTTAAAAAAAAAAAAAGGAAACCCACCTAAGGTTAATTGAATCAGAATCTCCAGGGGCAGCTCCTGGGCATAAGTAAGTATAAAAGTT
The DNA here is from genome assembly GCF_037993035.2 of Macaca fascicularis. Classification (NCBI taxonomy): domain Eukaryota; kingdom Metazoa; phylum Chordata; class Mammalia; order Primates; family Cercopithecidae; genus Macaca; species Macaca fascicularis. Next base: position 62,329,701 of record NC_088378.1, read on the forward strand.
CCCCTGGTGACTCTATCATGCAGCCAAGATCAAGAAGGACAGGTCTGGTTCAACCTATCCATTTTATGGATGAGAAAACTGAGTCCTGTTTGTGAAAAATATTTAACTAATCTGTCTATATATTTTACTTCTCTGAACTTTAAGGGGTTATTTATAGAACAAGTAGTAAATTAAATTACCTTCCAGAAAAGTGAAAGCTCAGGATTTTTTGAAAATTTATCTAAATTTGACCAATCACCTCTCTTCAGAGTAGGCATAGTGGAGTAGACAGAGTAGTAAACATGTAATGGAAGACATGTTTAGATAAATGCTTGAGGGGATGCATACCCCATTCTCTGCGATGCGATTACTATGCATTGCATGCCTGTAGCAAAACATCTCATATACTTGATAAATCACACAACTAACACCTGCTAGGTACCCACAAAAATCTAAATAAAAAAAAACTTGAAAAGCAGACATGTTTAGGTTTCTGCCCCTTACTAGTGACTACACTAGACACCTAACCTATTTCAATCTCATTAGTTAACGCTTAATAAAGGAAAAATAGCCATATTCAACCTCACATGGGTTTTAGGTCCAAATAGATAAGCTTTTGATAATAAAAATATGGGAAAATATGTGGTAAACTCTAAAGTGTTCTGTAAAGCTTGGCTGGGCGCGGTGGCTCATGCCTGTAATCCCAGCACTTTGGGAGGCTGCGGTGGGCAGATCACTTGAGGTCAGGAGTTCGAGACCCACCTAGCCAACATGGTGAAACCTCGTCTCTACTAAAAATACAAAAATGAGCCGGGCGACATGGCTTGTGCCTGTAATCCCAGCTACTCGGGAGGCTGAGCTAGGAGAATAGCTTGAATATGAGAGGTGAAGGTTGCAGTAAGCCAAGATGGTGCTACTGCACTCCAATCTGGGTGACAGAGTGAGACGTCGTCTCAAAAATAAATGAATAAATAAATAAATACTGAAGAGTTTTATTTGCTCCTAATTATCTTCCCTCATACTGGATTCACACCATCAGTTTGCAAGCTATCAACACTCACCCAGGGCTTTTGCCTTTTGCCTTTACCTAGGTCAGATATATTATCCATTATAATATTTCTGATTACAGTTTATCTTTCTAGACTCCTAAGTTCTGCAGAGGAGAAGCTAGGCTTTGCATGAGTATCACTGTTTCTTTCCATTCTTCTCTTCATTCCCATCAACTCCTTCTACATGCACTGGGTCATTTCAAAACCATCTTGTCAGGGACATGATGATGTGAAGAGAATTCTAAGACAGGTAATGGCAACTCATTTGGTTCCCTATTGATAAGTCTTTTTGTATTGTCTAATAAAGTCAGTGGGGGGAAAATATACGAACCGGTGATTTTTCGAACAAAATAGCATTTTGTTACTTAAATCTTGGTGTGAAAGAATCTCAAGCAGGATCTAAGTCTAAATGCTAATTGCATGTGACAAAACTCCTTTGTCTCCAGCAGCACTGTTCATTTGAATAAGAAGAAATAACTCACAACAATGACTTTCTCTGAACACTAGCTTTGAGAATTTAGGCATTTCTAATTTCATCCCTGTGAAGAGTCATCCTGACCCCTGTTGTGTCTGATTCTCTAATCACACAGTAAAGCTGGACAAATGATGGAGCTCTTTTCCTTTTTTTTTTGGACGGAGTCTCACTCTGTCGCCAGGCTGGAGTACAGTGGTGTGATCTCAGCTCACTGCAACCTCCATCTCCTGGGTTCAAGTGATTCTTCTGCCTCAACCTCCCGAGTAGCTGGGACTACAGGTCCTTGCCACCACACCCAGCTAATTTTTGTATTTTTAGTAGAGATGGGGTTTCACCATGTTGACCAGGATAGTCTTGATCTCTTGACCTCATGATCCACTGGCCTCAGCCTCCCAAAGTGCTGAAATTACAGGCGTGACCCACCACGCCCAGCATGATGGAGTTCTTTTCTGCATGAAGGATGCCTTAATGACAGTTCCTTGGGCCTACGTGTCAATTTCTAATGCCTTCATGATGGATTTTTCCAAGACTTGCAATGCAATGTCTGTCAACTTCCTAACTCAGGAAAGTAAACTCTATAAATAAAGCAAGCACAGGATGCAGCAGAGAATAATAACCTTGAATCTCATGGTGCCCTTGAGAACTAAGACTCTTCCAAGTACAGAAGCTGTGGGAACAAGGAGATCAATGGAAGGGAAGGCCTCTTTGTTTCCAAGCATTTTTTCACTGAAATGCTGGGTTCGGTGCCAGTGAGAGGTTGAGCTTTTTGTGGGGGAGTATAAAATGTTAATTGAAAAATATTGCCAGCAGGATAACCTGAACATCAGAGCCTCATTGTGCCTGCCAAGAAGAACAAGGGAAATTATTATCAACATTATAATTTCATTCTTACTCAGCCTCCATCAGCTCTGGAAAGAAAACCACGCAGGCTGAATAAAATTAAATATGAACATGTTCAAGATCCAAGGCCACTGAAATTGGTAGTCCTATTAAAGCAGATAGCATTAATTGAAATCCTTCAAATAGTCTTTCCTTCTGATGACAAAACGAAGCTTTTTCAAGTTCCTTATAAGATATATAAAACACATATCTAAGGACTAAAGATATTCCTTAAAATTGTATAGAACTTTACATTTTTCCCTATATTGAACAGTTTGAGTCTCATAAAATTTTTGTGAGTCTAAACAGAGAAGAAATTGAACAGATTCATTTTAAAGAAATAAGCAGACTAATTTTAAAGAAGAAACATGAACTACATTTGTTGAGCACTATGTACAAAGCACTCTCTTAGAAGTTTCAGATATCAGTGAGCAAAATAGACACAGTCCGACTTTTTTCCAAAGCCCAAAGGTACAGTCTAGTGGATAAGAAAATTAAACAATTTTACCAGTTAATAAATGCCAAGAATAAGACTATAAAAACTCACCTTATGTTCTTTCCATCACACTATCAGAAAAACACTCTTCTCAAGGTTTATTACAATCAATTACTGTAGTTCATCTTATTCCATCACCAAACCCATCAATGTGATATCTTCTTAATTTAAGTCTTTATTCCATTCCTCAAATTTTGTTAAAAGTATTATTTATGTCTCAGAGGCAAGATAGTAGTGAGTGGAAAAGGCCTTGGTTCATTTTCATAAAAGAATGAAAGAAAGTGCTATAGACCATAATTTTATAAGTATTCTTCTCAAAGTAGATATTGCAAAAATTTTACAAATAGTAAGGATATCGGCTCAGAAGAGCAGAGTCCTGTATGAGTGGAATTCGTAGGAAGAAAATCTCAGGAATCATTCCTTTCAGACATTTGTTACTCTGTCATTGTATTGGAACAATGACCAGTCTACTTATGAATACCCTATCAAGCGAAGACAGGCAGCAGAAGAATCAAGCTGAAAGTCAAACCTGAAACTTTCACATTTTACAAAGTTTTGTATCAGTTTTGTGGAATTTAAGATGTGACTATCAAAAGAGAAATTGACACTATCTTTTAGAAAAGGGCCACTATTCTGAACAAAGAAGAAATTGTCTGCATATAAACAAATACATCACATTTCCACAAAAGACTTTGGTACATTAGTCAATGCCACAAAGCATAACTTAAAACACATAAACTACACCAGTGATCATGTCCACAGGAGTATTATTTTCTCAGCAATTTCGAAACTCAAAATAACAGCATATGAATGAAGGAATTAACATGCTTTCTACACACCCTTGCTTTTATACATCTTTTAAAAAATATTTTATATAAAGATATATGTCTTCTACTATATCAAAAAAATTCTAACAGTAGTAAAAAGATGAAAAATGATGTTTGGTATAGCTGTCATGTTTTTATTCACACAGTTGTTTGAAGTTAAGTTGATATTAAAGCAGAATATATTGGGTCAACATTCTAGTTGAAATAGATAAAGTTATAAAATTTAGCAGACCAAAACATTTTTGGAACGATAATTGATCAAAGAAGCCCTTTGAAAACAGTTGTGTTTTCAGAACAATCATAGGTCAGAATGCATCAATTATCTTTAGCACACATGAGAAACATCTAGAAGCAATGTTAGTACAATCAAAACAAAAAGTAACACTTCAGTAAGTATGAATGCTTAACCTGGGCCCATATTTTAAGGACAAATAAATATGAACATAGAAGAATATTGGTCCCTAGCAATGTGCCTTGGAGAATAAATTAGCACCCATTAAATTTGAAACTCACAGAAAGCATTATCATCATCACCATCTTCATTGTCATCATCACCATCTTCATTGTCATCATCACCATCTTCATTATCATCATCATCACTGACTTTTACTGAAAGTAACTACAGTTCAGATTCCATACTAACAATCCTTCAATACACTACATTAAAAAAAAAAATGTCATCTGTACACCAACCATTAAGGAAGGTATTAATATTTTCCAACTATTACAGATGGGAAAAATAGAATTTAGGCAATTCGTATAGTAAGCCCAAATTTGTCCAACTAGTAAATAATGGAAGTAAGATTTGAACTGAGAGCTACGTTACCCTGAAACTTAAGTGTTTAAAAATTGTTTTATTCAATTGCATCAAGGAGAGATTCTCAAACCAGTTATCAAGGGTCCATTTGGATGGCTGACAGGTATATTAAGGTAGCTTTTACATCTTACTTTCCAGAATGTTCCCTAATTGGCAACCTATTTTCCTTATTGATAGGCTCTTCCTCATGGAAATCGGAATGAAGGAAATGAGATGCCTGTCTCCTTGCAAGTCAAACCCTGGAACTTTTCCTTCATATTAGGCTGCGACATTTTGAATTGACCTTTTGTCTCTATTAGAGACCTTTTGTCTCAATAGAGACCTATATAATAATAGACCTTTTGTCTCAATTAGAGACCTAGATCCAGTCTAGGTCTCTAATTGAATAACTAGATCTAGGTCTCTAATTGAGACAGCCTTTTAGCCTGGAAAAATAGGACCCATCAATTATTAGTGGAACTTCTATTTTACAAAACCTCGATTGTGATCTAAAGGTGCTGTCTTAATCTACCCTCGACAGCATCATTACTCAGTGTGTGACTAGGGAGTGCTAATAATTCCTATCGGCAAACTGGTCAAGAGACAGCCACTCTGCCAGGCTCAGTGCTTAAAGTTGGAGATCTAGTCAGGCTTCCTGGCTGTATTATTCAGTCAAGCACTGGGACATTTGCATATTTCCATTTACATTCATGATCCTTTTGTACACTTTTTTTTTAAAAAATGAAATTTCCAGTTTTGGGAATGCAAGCTTCTTGAGGACAGACTTTGTCTGGTATTTTTGTTGTTGTTTGTTTGCCTATTTTAATTCTTGTATCTCAGAACCCAACAAAGTAACAAATACTCATGTGACATACAGTAGCTGAAATGTTCCACTACACTGAATTGATTATAATGTTATGTTAATGCTACATTTATTTCAGCCCTTTGTGTCTCAGTGATCCATTCCTACGTTTTTAAAGTAACTTTTAGATCATTGTTCCACTGAGAGCTAATGTTTGAAAGAAACTTGAAATTCCCAAAATTAAAATTATTGTAAAAGAGCTATTTTTTTATTTTGATGCAAAGATATTTCCCAAGGTTATTTTCTACATTCGAGTTGAGAAGAGAACCTAAGCCCATGAAGTGTTTGCCTTTTCCTTTTCCCAATTTATTGTCATAAGGAATCCAAATGGGAGAGGGGTTATAACAAGATAATAGTAACGGAGAAAAATTGAATCTAGAAGAGGAATTAAATCTGAAAGAATCTAAGAAGAATCAATCTGGAATAAAAGGTTCAACTTTACTCAAGGATTTTTTTTGAAGCAGCACTAATTAAATTCAAGAAAAGCATCCTGCTCCATATCCTTGTATCCCTACCCTAGCAAGCAAAACACCAGATGGACAGGCTGAAGGCAGATTAGCTGGAATTACTGCCAAATGCAAGTAACCAGGCATGTCGGTGGTACTCCAGCGAGCCTGAATAAATAGACCAAAAGGACCCAGAAAAGTAATGGAAACTCCCCCTTTTTACTCATGACTCTTATCCGTAACTCTTTCTTTGCTTCTCAAATGGTTAATGGGGTCACTTACAAAAAGTATGGAAACCTAGTCCATTCAACTCCCATGCCAAATTCTTCCCATAGACTATTCCAGTCCATTCCATATTCTTTGTCTTAGACACAGATTGGAAAAGAATAAGGTATCTGGGGAGACTTCCAGTAAATGAGATTTTACTTATTGTATCAATATGATGGTCTGAAAACTGACAAATACTGAGAGAAGAATTCTTAGTTGTATGAATTTTTCCCCCAAAAAAATCAGTGGATTTCTGACTCCCTGAGAAAAGAAGATGAGGTGGCAATAGCCATAGTAACAGGAGAACAATAGGAGTAGAATGCTTCCCTAGAAAATGGAAAGAAAGAAGTCACAAGACAATGTGTGTTTAAGAAATCCAGATTCATCTTAGAGATGTATCACACAAGGAGGTTATACTAGGTGACACAAGAAAATTTCTAGCCTCTACTCTGCACCAATTATTTCACAAATATTTAAAAGTACAAAGTTTATGTCAAGAAAAGAAATTCTTACTTCACAGAGCAGAAAATACACTGGTAATAAAATATTGACAAATATCTCACTCTCAGTAAAATGGGTAGTAAAATTGGTGAATTTAAACATATTTATCAGTGGTGTATATTTACTTCTAGAAAGTAGATACATGGCAGGCTAATTGGAGAATACTAGATATATATTTGTTTCTGGAAAACTTTGGGGCCCACCCTAAATTAATGGCTTTCTGCCACCATCAGGGACAAAATCCTTGGCAAAATGGGCCAGGAACATGACCCCAGTAAGTGAATTTAATATTCTCATTGACACTCTCCATCTAGTAAAACAAATCTTGAAAAATTGCAACGTTCCTGTCACCTACATGAGGATTAGGTACGCTTCTCAACACTGCCATGTTACCCGCACTGTGCTATAACATCTAACATACCATTTAGAAATCACTTCATTCTGGTTTGTCACCAGACTTAGGAGAGATATGTCTCACTGTAGAACCAGTGCCTATCATGTGCTTGGCAAAAATAAAAATAAGAAAGGTGTTATATGGAATACTATGCAGCCACAAAACAGAATGAAATCATGTCCTTTGCAGCAACATGGATGCAGCTGGAGGCTGTTCTCCGGAGGCAATGCATGCAGGCACAGAAAACCAAATACCACATGTTCTCACTTATAAGTGAGAGCTAAACATTGAGTACACATGGACAAAGAGGGGAACAAAAGACACTGGGGCTTACTTGAAGGTGGGAGGTGGGAGGAAGGTAAGGATCAAAAAACTTTTATCAGGCACAATGCTCACTACCTGAGTAACAAAATCATTTGAACACCAAACCTCAGTGACATGCAATTCACCTATGTAACCTGCACAAGTACTCCCTAAAACAAAAATAATAGTTGGAAAAAAAAAAAAAAGGTGTTAAAGAAATGTATGTTGGCTCAGTGTTGACACTAAGAAGATTTTATGGTGAACAAAAGTAATTATGAAAATATAATGCATTCTATGAAAATTAAAAACATGCCCACAATTCTTAAGATGCTTTAATACATAAAGCTCAATAACATTTTTGTCTTTAGCTAGGAGAAGTGTGAAATTTGTAACTTTGATCACAAAGTTAGAGTATTAAATATAACAAAATGTTCCCAGAGTTTGGCTGTACTTGTTAAATTTAGAGTGATTTGTATTTTAGTTTCTATATAGTTCAATGTTCTTCAGATTTTTAAATATGAATGTCCAATAGTATAATAAGGAAAAATATAATCAATCATATGAAAACAAGTGAAAAGGGAGATAATTTCAGAAGTAGTAGATGATCCTGAAAAGTAATAAAGTATTGCATTAGAGAGCTTTTATACTAAAATATAAATCAATGTTTGGAGTTTTCCTATTAAAAAAAACAGTTACATAATTTGTGGCTGAAAATGTTGTTAGTGCCAAATGAGTCTATTCCAAGTCGGAAGACAACTCTATATTGATTTAATAACCCTTATTGCACTATAAGACTAAAATTTCAGGCTTTAAAAACTAATGGGACTTATTTGCTTTGCCAAATTACTGGTTTATTCATGAATCATATTTTCTCCTCACAAATGCTATTGAGTTCTCCACAGGGAAAGGAAAATACCTTCCAAAAAAACTATGTGACTGAAAAAAAAATCTCAGTAAGCTTCTTTCTGTTTCCTAGAAAAATGTCAATCAGCATGATTGTTAAATTATAAATAATTGTGTAATTCTTGGATGGAAAACAGTCATCATAAATACATAATTTTATATAAATCAAGATCTACAGGAACTAATTGCATTACCTTTATTTTTCCATCGATTGGTCCTAAAATATTTTGGAAGCCTCCTGTTGCAGGAATTCATTAAATGCCAAAATATTCAGACATCAGGAGGTACTACGACACACTAAAATGGATAAACAGGAATGCTCATCAACAGTTTGGACAAATAGAATTTGAAATTAAGTCTTTATAGACCTTAATTAAATCTCCCTTTTGTAAAACTTAGGAGCATTGAGAACATCCTTATTTCAATTTCAGCTTCCTAAGCAGTATCCTGACATATAATTCTTTCTAATCTGTTGTACTATTATTAAACATTCCAAGTGGTTAAATCTCCAGAAAACACACACACAAAACTACAACTAAAACAAATCTTAACTACCCAGATTTTTTGCTTGCATAGCAACAAATATCCAGTTAGTTCAAATGCATAATGCTAACAATGTTAAGCATTTTTGTCTTTGACAATTGTTCTAAACTTTAGTACTCTTCTCTTTAAAAATAGGTACAATAATCATAGTTGTCTTCGTTACTACTAGAATTTTTGTGAACATCAGTTTGCACAAAGCCCTGTAAAGAGTTAGTAAACTTTACTGTACTTTATAATTATTTATTATACAGATGGTTTATATTTCATGGTGCAGATATGGTAGCAGTGCAATGTAGTAGTAAAGAGTGTTGACTTTATTTTAAAAACAGGTATGAATTTAAATTCTGCCTGTGCCTTTGATATTCTTTTGTAACCCTAATTCATATTTTTATTGATTCATGCAACATAAAATTTCCATTTTAATCACTTGTAAGTATAAAATTCAGTGGTCTGAAGCATATCCGTATCATTGTGCAATCATTAGTATCAGCTATCTCTAGAACTCAATTCATCTTGCAAAACTGAAACTCTATACTCATTAAACAATAATACCCATTCATTCCTTCCTCCTCCCAAACCCTGGTAATCACCATCCTACTTTCTGTCTCTATGATTTTGACTAATCTAGTTAACTAATATAAGTAGAATCATATAATATTTATCTTATATAAATACTTTATTTCATTTAGCATAATGTCCTCAAAGTTGATCCATGTTGTAGTATATGTTAACATTTTCTTCCTTTTGAAGGATGAATAACATTTCATTGTAAGTATAAACCACATTTGGTTTATTTATTCATCTGTTGAGTGGTTGCATCTATCCTTTAGTAATTCTGAATAATTCTGATGTGAAGATGGGTAAATAAATATCTCGTGGAGACCATGTTTTCAATTTCTTTGGGTATTTGGATCATATGGTAATTCTGTTTTTAATTTTTTGAAAAACTGTCATACTGTTTCCCACATTGATATGTCATTTTACATTCCCACCAACAGTCCACAAGGGTCCTGTACTTTTTTCATATCCCCACCAACACTTGTTATTTTCTGCTTTATTTGATAGTGATATTCCAAATGAGTGTGAGGTGATATCTCATTGTGGTTTAATTTGCATTTTTCTAATGAATAGTGATATTTTGATCTTTTCATATGCTTATTACTCATCCAAAAATCTTTTTTGGAGAAAAGTCTGAATAGACTCTTGAATAAGTCCTTTGTCTATTTTTTAAATTGGGTTGTTTGTTTTCTGTTGTTGAGTTTTGGGAGTTATATGTTTTGGATATTAATCCCTTCTCAGATATATGTTTTCCAAATATATTTCCCATTCTGTAGGTTGCCTTTTTACTACATGGAAAGTGTCCTTTGATTGACAAAAGTTTTCAATGTTTATGATATCCAGTGTGTCCATGTTTGCTTTTGTTGCCTGTGCCTTTAGTATCATATCCAAGAAATCTTTGTCAAATCTAATGTTGTGAAGATTTTGCCCTATTTTTTCTCTTAAGGGTTGTATAATTTTAGCTTTTATATTTAGCTCTTTAGTCCATCTTGAGCTAACTTCTATACGTCAGGTTAGGTAAGGTTCCAACGTTATTCTTTTGCATGTGAATGTCTAATTTTCCCAACACCATTTGTTGAAAGGACTGTTCTTTCTCCATTGAAAGGTCTTGGAACTCTTGTTGAAAATCATTTGGGCATGTAGGCAAGGGTTTATTTCTGGGATCTCTACTCTATTCCATTTGTCAATATGTCTGGCTTTAAACGAGTACCATGCCATTTTGATTACTATTACTTTAAAGTAAGTTTTGAATTCAGGAAGTGTGAGTTCTCTGTCTTTGTCCTTCTTTTTCAAGATTATTTTGGCTATACTGTTTAACATAAGATTCCATATGAATTTCAGGATGAATTTGTCTACTTCTGCAAAAACTTCATTGAGATTTTGATAAAGATTGCACTTAATCTGAAGATCACATTGTATTAGATATGTTAGCAGTATTACATTTCCAATCCATGAACATGGGATGCCTTTCCATTTATTTATGTATTCTTTAATTTTCTTCTTCTTCTTCTTTTTTTTTTTTTTTTTTTTTTTTTTTTTTTTTTTTTTTTTGACAGAGTCTCTCTTTGTCACCATACTAGAGTGCAGTGGCATGATCTCCGCTCACTGCAACCTCCACCTCCCTTGTTTAAGTGAGTCTCCTGCCTCAGCCTCTGGAGTAGCTGGAACTACAGGTGCATACCACCACACCCAGCTAATTTTTGTACTTTTGGTAAAGTCGGGGTTTCACCATGTTGGCCAGGATGGTCTCCATCTCTTGACCTTGTGACCCACCCACCTCGGCCTCCCAAAGTGCTGGGATTACAGGCATGAGCCACAATTTTCTTTAGCAATGTTTTGTAGATTTTATACAAGTCTTTCACCTCCCTGGTTAATTCCAAAGTGTTTTATTACATTTGATGCTATCATAAATAAAACTATTTTTCTAACTTTCTTTTCAGATTGTTCATTGAGAAAGTATAGAAATGCAACTGATTTCTATATGTTGACTTTGTATTCTACTACTTCACTGAATTCATTTTTAGTTCTAACAGGTTTTTCTGTGTGTGGAATCTTTAGTATTTTCTACTTGTAAGATTATGTCATCTGCAAACATACATCATTTTACTTCTTTTTTAATTTAGGTGCATTTTTTTCAAATTTATTTCTCTTACCTATTTTCTCTGGCTAGAATTATCTTGCTGCATAGAACAGAAGTGGGGAAAGCAGCCATCATTGTCTTGTTCCTGATATTAGAGAAAAAGCTTTCAGCCTTTCAACATTGAGTATGATCTTTACTGTGGAAGTTTTGTATACAGCTTTTAATATGATACAGTTGATTCTTTCTATTTCTATTGGGTATTTTATCATGAAAGGGTGTTGAGTTTTAACAAATACTTTTTCTGAATTAAATGAGATTACCATGTGGGTTTTTTCTTCATTCTGTTAATCTGGGATGTTACATTGATTGATATTCATATGTTGAACCATCTTTTCATTCTAGAAATAAATCCCAGTTGATTATAATATATAATCCTCTCAATATGCTGCAGAGTTTAGTTTGACAATATTTTGCTGAGGATTTTTGCCTTGATTTTTATAAGGGACATTGGTTTGCTGTTTTCTTTTCTTGTGGTGTTGTTGTCTGTCTTTGATGTTAGGGTAATTCTGGCCTTATAGATTTAATTAGGAAGTGCTCTCTCCTCTTCGTGATATGGAAAATTTTTGAGAAGGATTGGTATTTGATCTTTTTTAAGTGTTTCGTACAATTCACGAATGAAGCCATCAGGACCAGGGCTTTCGTTTATTGGGAGATGTTTTTATTACTGGGTCAATCTCCTATTATTGATAGCTTCTGTTACTTTGTACTTTAGTCTTGAAAGGTGTTATGAATTGAATTATACACTCTCCCACTCCCCCCAAAAAAATCATACGTTGAAACGCTAACTCTGATGTGACTGTAATTGGAGGTAAGGCCTTTAGAAGATGATTAAAGTTAAATGAGATCACAATGATGGGGTACTAATGAGGTTAGTGGATTAGTGGAATTAGTAGCCTTATAAGAATTCGAGAGAGAGAGAGAGAGAGAGAGATCTCCTTTGAGCAAAGAGGAAAGATCACAGGAGGACACAATGAGAAGGCTGCACCTGCAAGCCAGGAAAAAACTCCCTCACCAGGAATTAAATCAGTTTGCACCTTGATTTTCAATTGACCAGCCTCCAGAACTGTGAGAAACATTTTTGTTGTTAAAACCACTCAATGTATGGTATTTTTTATAGTAGCTCAAGTAGACTATTACAGTAGTTTTTATGTTTTTAGGAACTCAGTCATTTCATCCAGATTATCCAATTTGTTGGCATATAATTTGTTCATAGAACTCTCTTGTAATCACTTTATTTATGTATAAAGAGTAGTAATATGCCTACTTCAATATTGTAGTGATCTGATTATTCTCTATTTTGTTCTTAGCCAATCTAGTTAAAGATTTGCCAATTTTGCTAATATTTTTGGAAAACCAATTTTTTGTCTTTGTTCATTTTCTCTATTGTTTTTCTAGTTTCTATGTCATTTATCTCTACTCCAATTTTTCCTTCCTTCTGCTAGCTTTGTGCTTATGTTGTTCTTTCTCTAGTTCCTTAAGTTTTTAAGCTGTTAATTTAAGATTTTTAAATTATACATACAAATTTTCCCTTAGCGCTGTGTTTGCTGCGTCACAAAAATTTTGGTGTGTTGTGTATTAATTTTCATTTATCTCTAAGTATTTTCTAATTTCTCTTGTGATTTTTCTCTTTGAACTATTGGTTATTTAAGAGTGTTCTTAATTTTCACAAACCTGTGAATTTTCCAGTTTTTGTTATGTAATTATGTTATCGATTTTTTAAATTTTATCCAATTTTGGTCAGAGAAGATACTGTATATAATATTTATTTTAAAATTTTTATTAAGATTTAATTTGTGGTCTAACATATAGTCTATCTTGAAAATGTTCAATGTGCACTTAAGAGGAACGTTGTTGTTGAGTGGTCTGTACATATCTGTTAAGCCTAGTTGGTTTATTGTGTTTTATAAGTCCTCTATTTCCTTACTTATCTCATCTGATTATTCTATCTTTTGTTCAGAGTAAGATATTGGCACCATCTCTTTCCCTCTTCAATTCTGTCCACTTTTGCTTTATATCTTTTTTAATGGTCTGTTGTTGAGTCGTGTTTATAATTGTTATATCTTCTTGCTGTGAAACATTTATTGACATACAATGCCTTTCTTTGTCACTTGTAAACTTTTTTTATTTACAAAAAGTTAAATTACAAATTATTGTTGCAATAATACTAGCTTTTATAATTGTCAATGTATTTACCTTTACTGAGACCTTTATTTCTCTGCATGGCTTTGAAGTATTGTCTACTATACTTCCCTTTCAACCTGCAAGATTCCCTTTAGTATTTTCTTAAATGTTAATAGTATATTTTACTTAATCTCATATATCTATATTATCATTTCAACAAGTAATCGATGTAAATTTCTTAAATCATGTACAACTTGATATTTTGAAGTATATGTACATTCTGGGATGGTTAAATCTAGCTAGCTATCACTTTTGTAATGAAAACACAACATCCACTCTGCACATTTTTCAATAGTACCATATGTCAATATTAACTAGAGTCACCATGTTGTACAATAGATCTCTTGAATTTATTCCTCTTAACTGTAAATATGTTTTCTTTGATCCACATCACCTCAACCCCAATTCACCCTAACCACCCAAGCCTCCATTCTATTCTCTACTTGTATGAGATCAATTTTGTAGATTTCTCACGAGTGAAATAATGTGGTATTTGTCTTTCTGTGCCTGCCTTATTGCACTCAACATATGTCCTCCAGGTTCACCCACTGTTGCAAATGACAGGACTTACTTTTTTTATGGCTAAGTCGTATACCATTGTGTATATATACCACATTTTCTTTATCCATTCATATATTAATGGACGCTGAGATTCATTCCATATCTTGGTAATTGTGAATAGTGCTGCAATAAACATTGGAATGTAGCTATCTCTTTGACATATTTATTTTGTTCCCTTTGGATATATATACCTAGTAGTGAGATTGCTAGATCATATGTTAGTTCTATATTTAGCTTTTTGAGGCACCTCCACAGTGTTTTCCATAACGGCTTTACCAATTTGCATTCCCACCAACATTGTGTGAGGATTTCCATTTCTCTCCATCCTTGCCACCACTTACCTTTTGTATTTTTTGTATCATCATTCTAATAGGTACAAGTTGATATCTCATTGTAGTTCTGACTTGTATTTCCCTGATGATTACTGATGTTAAACATTTTTTTCATATACCTGCTGACCTTGTGTATGTCTTTTAAGACATGTCAATGAAGGTCTTTTGCCCATTTGTTAATTAGGTTATTTGCTTTCTTGCTGTTGACTTGTAAGAGATTCTTATGTATTTTGGATATCAATCCCTTTTCAGCTGTATAATTTGCAAATATTTTCTCCCATTTTTAATGTTGTCTTTTCATTCTGGTAATTTGTCTCCTGCATTGTGCAGAAGCTTTTTAGTTTGATGTAATCTTATTTGTCTAATTTTGCTTTTGTGGCCTGTGCTTTTTTTCTTTCTTTTTTTTTTTTTTTTAGACGGAGTCTCACTCTGTCACCAGGCTGGAGTGCAATGGCCCAATCTCGGCTCACTGCAACCTCCACCTCCCAGGTTCAAGTGATTCTCCTGCCTCAGCCTCCCCAGTAGCTGGGATTACAGGTGCATGCCACCACACTCAGCTAAATTTTGTATTTTTAGTAGAGACAGGGTTTCACTATGTTGGCCAGGATGTTCTCTATCTCCTGACCTCGTGATCCACCCACCTCAGCCTCCCAAAGTGCTGGGATTACAGGCGTGAGCTACCACGCCCAGCCCTGGCCTGTGCTTTTAAGGTGATAGCCAGAAAATCATTGCAGAAACCAATGTCATGAAGCTTTTTCCTATGTTTTCTTTTAGCATTTTCATAGTTTGGGGGTCTTCCATTTAAGTTGCTAACTTACTTTGAATGTCTACTTTATCGGGTGAAAGATAAGGGTCTAATTTTATTCTTCTGCATGTGGATATCCAGTTTTCCCAACATTATTTATTGAAAAGACTTTCCTTTCCCCATTGTGTTTACTTGGCACCTTTGTTGAAAGTCACTTGATTGTAAATGCATGGACTTATTTCTGGACTCTTTATTCTTTTCCATTGGCCTATGTTTCTGTTTTTATGCAGATACCTTTTTTATTATTATTATAGCTCTGTAGTATACTTTAAAGTCAAGTACTGTGCTGCCTCCTGCTTTTTTTTTTTTTTTAATCAAGATTACTTTGGCTATTTGGGATCTTTATAATACCGTTTGAATTTTAGGGGTTTTTTTTCTGTGAAGAATGTCATTGTATTGCAGATGTCATAATTCTATATCTAGAAAACTCCATCATCTCAGCCCAAAAGCTTCTTAAGCTGCTAAGCAACTTCAACAAAGTCTCAGGATACAAAATCAATGTGCAAAAATCACAAGCATTCCCACACACCAACAACAGATAGGCAGAGAGCCAAATCATGAATGAACTCCCATTCACAATTGCTACAAAGATAACAAAATACCTAGGAGTACAGCTATCAAGGGAAGTAAAGGACCTCTTCAAGGAAAACTACAATCCACTCCTCAAGCAAATCACAGAGGAAACAAATGAGAAAACATTCCATGCTTATGGATAGGAAGAATCAATATGGTGAAAATGGCCATAATACCCAAAGTAATTTATAGATTCAATGCTATTCCCATTAAACTGTCATTGGCATTCCTCGCAGAATTAGAAAGAACTATTTTAAAATTCATGTGGAACCAAAAAAGAGCCCATATAGCCAAGAAAATCCTAAGCAAAAGGAGCAAAGCTGGAGGCATCATGCTACCCAACTTCAAACTATACTACAGGACTGTAGTAACCAAGATCGCATGGTGTTGGTACAGAAACAGACAGATAGACCAATGGAACAGAATAGAGATCTCAGAAATAAGACCACACATCTACAACCATCTGATCTTTGACAAACTTGACAAAAACAAGCAATAGGGAAAAGATTCTCTGTTTAATAAATGGTGCTGGGAAAACTGACTAGCCATATGCAGAAAATTGAAACTGGGCCCCTTCTTCATGCCTTGTATGAAAGTTAACTATTGTATAAAAGTTAACTTATATTAAAGATTTAAATGTACAACCCAAAACCATAAAGGCCCTAGAAGAAAATCTAGGCAATACCATCCAAGACATAGCACAGGCAAAGTTTTCATGACGAAAACATCAAAAGAAACTTCAACAACAGCAAAAATTGACAAATGGGATCTAACTAAAGAGCTTCTGCACAGCAAAAGAAACTATCATCAGAGTGAACAGACAACCGACAGAATGGGAAAAAATTTTTGCAATCTATTCATCTGGCAAAGGTCTAATATCCAGAATCTACAAAGAATTTAAACAAATTTACAAGATAAAAACAAACAACCCCATTAAAAAATGGGCAAAGAACATGAACAGACATGTCTCAAAAGAAGACATTTATGCAGCCAACATACATATGAAAAAAAGTTCAACATCACTGATCATTAGAGAAATGCAAATCAAAACCACAATGAGATACCATCTCATACCAGTGAGATTATTAAAAAGTCAAGAAACCACAGATGCTGGTGAGGCTGTGAAGAAATTGAAAAGCTTTTACACTGTTGGTGGGAATGTAAATTAGTTCAACCACTGTGGAAGACAGTGTGGCAATTCCTTAATGACCTAGAGCCAGAAATAATATTTGACCTAGCAATTCCATTACTGAGTATATACCCAAAGAAATATAAATCATTCTATTATAAAGACACATGCATACATTTGTTCATTTCAGCACTATTCACAATAGCAAACACATAGAATTTACCCAAACACCCATCAATGATAGACTGGATAAAGAAAACGTGATACATATATATCATGGAATAACATGAAGCCATAAAAAGGAACTAGATCATTTCCTTTGCAGAAACATGGATGGAACTGGAAGCCATTAACCTCAAACTAACACAGGAACAGAAAACCAAGACTGCATGTTCTCCCTTATAAGTGGGAGTTGAACCATGAGAACACATGGACACAGGGGGAGGAACAACACACACTGGGGCCTGTCGGGGAGTACAGGGGGAGGGAGAGCATCAGGATAAATAGCTAATGCATGCAGGGCTGACGTAGGTGATGGGTTGATAGGTACAGCAAACCACCATTGCACACGTTTACCTATGTAACAAACCTACATGTCCTGCACATGTATTCTGGAATTTAAAATAAAATTAAATTGAATTTAAAACATAAAATAAAATTTAAAATCTAGCTGTCTTCTATTAATTCAGAACGTTAAAGAGATTTGTAAACATAAAAAAAGTCATTATAGTTTTAACACGGATTTTATTGACTCTATAGATTGGATTCAGCAGTATGAACAGTCTAACAATATTAATTCTTCTAACCTATGAACATGAGATGTATTTCCATTTGTTTCTGTCTTCTTCAATATTTTCATCAATGTTTTATAGTTTTTTCAGTGTAGATGTATTTTACCTCCTTGGTAACATTCATTTGTAAGGTTTTTTTTTTTTTTTTTTTTTTTTGAGCTATTGTAAATGAGATTTTTCAAATTTTCTTTATCAGATGGTTCATTGTTAGTGTGTAAAAATGCTACTTTTTTAATGTTGATTGTGACCTACAGCTTTACTGAAGTTTGTTATCAAAAACCATTTTTTTGGTAGAGTCTTTAGGATTCTCTATATATAAGCTTATGTCATCTGTAAACAGGAACAATTTAACTTCTTCCCTTCTAAGATGAATACCTTTTCTTTCTCTTGCCTAATTGCTCAGATTAAGACTTTCAGAACTATGTTGAATAGAAGTGGCAAGAGTGGACATGCTTGTCTTGTTCCAGACTTTAAAAGAAAAGCTTTCAACTTTCCCCCATTCAGTGTAATGTTACTTGTGGGTTTTTCATAGATGGCCTTTCCTGTGTTGAGATACATTTCTTCTATACCTGATTTGTTGAGAGTTTTAATCACAAAAGACCATAAATTTTATCAAATTCATTTTCTGTATCTATTGAAATGATCCTATGGTTTTTGTTCTGCATTCTATTAATGTGATGCATTCATTTGCATATGTTGAACCATCATTGCATCACTGGGCTGAATCACACTTGATCACAGTGAATGATCTCTTTAATAAGATGTTAAATTACGTTTGCTAGTTTTTTACTGAGGATTTTAGCATATATGTTCATCAGGAATATATGCCTGTATTTTTCTCTTGTATGTGTGTTTGTCCTTGTCTGGTTTGGTATCAAGGTAATGCTGGCCTCACAGAATGAATTTAAACAATTTTTTCTCCTTCAATTTTTTTGAAATAATTTGAGAAGAATAAGTATTAGTTCTTCTTTAAATATTTGATAGAATTCAGCAGTGAAGTCTTCAGGTCCTAGACTTGTCTTTGATGGAAGACTTTTTATAAATGATTTCATCTCCTCATTCATTATTGGTCTTCTCAGTTTTCTATTTCTTCATAATTCAATCTTGGTAGGTTGTACGTGCCCATGAAATTGTACGTTTCTTCTAGGTTATCCAATTTGTTGGCATATAATTGCACATGATAGTCTATTATAATATTTTTTCTGTGATATCAGTTGTAATGTCTCCTTTTTCATCACTGGTGTTCTTCATTTGAGTCTTCTCTCTTTTTCTGAGTCTAGCTAAAGATTTGACAATTTTGTTTATCTTTTCAAAAAATAAACTCTTTATTTTATTGATCCTTGGTAATTTTTTACAGTCTCTCGTTTATTTCTGCTCTGATCTTTATTATTTTCTTTCTTATACTAATTATTTATTTATTTTATTCTTATTTTTCTGGTTCTTTGAGGTGCAACATTGGGTTTTTTTATTTGAGATCTTTCTTCTTTTCTGATGTAGGTATTTACTGCTCCAAATTTCCTGCTAAGTACTGCTTTTGGTGTATTCCACAGGTTTTGGTATGTTGTGTTTCTATTTTCATTTGTCTCAAGTAATTTTTTAATTTCTCTTTCAGTTTCTTCATTGACCCATTGGTTTTTCAAAAGCATATTGCTGAATTTCCATATGTTTGTGAAGTTTTCAGAGTTCCTGCTTTTATTGATTTCTACCTTTATACCATTATGTTCAGAAAAGTTACCTGATATGATTTCAACCTTCTCAAATTTTTTTCAAACTTGTTTTGGGCCTTACATATGATCTATCTTGGAAAATGTTTTATGTGCAGTTGAGATATTCTGCAGTTGTTGGATAGAATGTCCTGTAAATGTCTGTAAGTTTCATTTGGTCTAGAGCACAAATTAAATCCAATGTTTCTTTATTGATTTTCTGTGTGCATGACCTGTCTGTTGCTGAAAATGGGGTGTTGAAGTCCCCCACTACTATTGTATTGCCATCCATCTATTCCTTTAGATCTATTAATATTCACTTTATGTATTTAGGTGTTCTGATGTTAAGTGTGTTTGCATTTACAATTGTTACATTTTCTTGTCGAATGAAACCCTTTTTCATTATGTAATGTCCTCCTCTCTTTCTTTTCATAGTTTTTGACTTAAAACTTATTTTATCTGATATAAGTATAGCTACTCCTGCTCTCTCGTGGTTTTCATTTGCATGGAAAATCTTTTTCTATACCTTCACTTGCTATCTATGAATGTTCTTACAGGTGAGATGAGTCCTTTGCAGGCAACATAGAGTCGGCTCTTGTTTTTTCATTCATTTAGGCATTATATGTCTTTTAATTGAATAATTTAATCCATTTACATTCAAGGTAATTGTTGGTAGGTAAGAACTTGCTACTGCCATTTTTTAATTGTTTTCTGTTTTCTACCTGTTTTGCATATCCATTGTTCCTTTCTTTCTCTCTTACTGTCTTCCTTTGTGGTTGAGTGATTTTATCATGTTTGATTCAATGCCTTTTTTTGAGAGAAAGAAGGTGTATTAGTTCATTCTCACACTGCTATGAAGAAATATCCGAAACTGGGTAATTTACAAAAGAAAGAGGTTTTGTTGACTCACAGTTCCACATTGCTGGGGAGGCCTCAGGAAACTTACAATCATGGTGGAAGGCAAAGGAGAAGCAGGCACTTTCTTCACAGGGTACAGGACAAAGCAAGTGCAAGCAGGAGAAATGCCAGATGCTTATAAAACCATCAGATCTCCTGAGAATTCACTCACTATCACGAGAACAGCATGAGGGAAACTGCCCCCATGAGCCAATTACCTCCACCTGGTCCCACCCTTGGCATGCGTGGATTATAAGGATTACAATTGGAGGTGAGATTTGGGTGGGGACAGAGAGTCAAACCATCTCACAAGGTCTGATTCTGTCACCCAGGCTGGAGTGCAGTGGCACAATCTTGGCTCACTGCAACCTCTGCCTCCTGGGTTCAAGCAATCCTCCCACCTCAGCCTTCCGAGTAACTGGGACTACAGGCATGCACCACCATGCCAGCTAATTTTAGTAGTTTTTGTTTGTTTGTTTGTTTGTTTGTTTGTTTTTAGTAGAGATGGGTTTTCACCATGTTGGCCAGGCTGGTTTTGAACTCCTGGCCTCAAGAGATCCACCTGTCTCAGCCTCCCAAAATGCCATACCCAGCCATTACTTCTTTTGTTAAACATATCTACTGTAGGTTTTTGTTTTGTGGTTACCATGAGGCTTACAAAAAAATCTTGTAGGTAACAATTTAACTTCATAAAATAAAACTCTATATTTTTACTCCACTCCTCACCATATTTTGAATTTTTTAGTGTCACAATTTACATCTTCTTATATTGCATATCCCTCAAAGAAGTTTTTGTATTCTATGATTTTGTCTTTTAACCTTCATACTAAAGATATACACAAGATATACATGATTTACACACCCCATTACAGTACAGTCATGTATCACTTAATAACAGGTATATGTGCTGAGAAATGCATCATTAGGTGATTTTGCCATTGTGTGAACATCATAGATTGTATTTACACAAACCTAGATGATATTGACTACTCCACACCTAGGCTATATCGTATAACCTATTGCTACTAGACTACAAACCTGTACAAAATTTTACTATATTAAACACTGAATCTTATGGGACCATCATCATATATGCCACTTGTTGTTGATTGAAGTGTCATTATGCAGCTCATGACTGCACTCCCTTTTACTAGTGAGTCTTACACTTTTAGATGTTTTCATGTTACTCATTAGCGTCCTTTACTTTTGGCCTTAGCATTTCTTGTCCGGTGATAAACTTCCTCAGCTTTTGTTTGTTTGGGGAAGTTTTTCATCTATCGTTCACTTATGAAGGACAACTTTGCTGGGTACAATATTTGTGAATGGCAGGGTTTTTTTTTTATTTTTCCTTCAGTGTTTTGAATATGTCTTCTCACTCACTCACTCAAGCTTGGATTGTAAGATTTCCGTTGAGAAGTTTGCTGTTAAATGTATTGAAACTCCTTTTGTGTCACTTCTTTCCTCTTGCTGCTTTCAGGATCCTCTCTTTGTCTTTAATCTTTGAAAGTGTGCTTATATTGTGTCTTGGTTTAGTCTTATTTGGATTAAGCCTGATTGGAGACTTTTGGCCTTCCTTTACCTTGACATCTATATTTTTCTCCCGGTTTGGAAATTTTTCTGCTATCATGTATTAAATAAGCTTTCTACCCCTTTATCTATCTCTAATCCCTCTTGAATGCCAAAAACTGCTAATTTGCTCTTCCAATGTTGCCCCATAAATTCCATAAGCTTTCTTCAATCTTTTTCATTCTTTTTTTCTCCTCTGACTGTAAATTTTTAAATAACATGTCTGAGTTTACAGGTGTGTTTGTTGTGTTTGTTTTGCTTGATAAATTTGCTTGATGCTCTTTATTACATTTTTAACTTCGTTCTGTACTTTTCAGCTCCAAGATTTTTATTTGATGTTTTGTTCCTTTAATCTCTCTGTTAAATTTCTCAGATAAATTTCTGAATTGTTTTGCTATATTTTCTTTAAGTTTACCAAGTTTATTTATTTATTTATTTATTTATTTATTTATTTGAGATAGAGTCTTGCCATGTCAGCCAGGTTGGAGTGCAGTGGTGCAATCTCAGCTCACTGCAACCTCCACCTGCTGGGTTCAAGTGATTCTCCTGCCCTCGCCTCCTGAGTAGCTGGACCTGCAAGCACATACCACCACACCCAGCTAATTTTTGTATTTGTAGTCGAGATGGAGTTGAAGCACATTGGCCAGACTGATCTCAAACTCCTGACCTCAAGTGATCTGCCCACCTTTGCCTCCCAAAGTGCTGGGATTACAGGGGTTAGCCACTGTGCCTGGCCTTACTAAGCTTTTTTAAAACAGTATTTTGATTTCTTTTCTGATAGTTTATTTATCTCCATCTCTTTAGAGTTAGACCTTAGCACCCTATTTTGCCATTTGATTATGTCATGTTTCTTTAATTGTCCTTGATATTCATGGTCATGCATTGATGTCTGTGCATTGAAAAATGAGTACTTATTCTAATCTTTGCAGTCTGACTTGGTCTGGAAATGTCCTTCAATAGTCCAGATATTCTGGGTAGATTGTCTGATGTGGTATCTAAGACTCTGACTGCTGCACCTGTTTCAGCACTAGGGGGTGCCTATGCCTAGGACTGCCATGCCAGCACAGTCTGGGCTGAAATTGCTGTTAGCTAGTTTCTGTGGTTCCCAAGTTTTCAGATGTTTGGGATGGGATTTTTGTCTGTGTTTAGTGGCTAGTTGGATTTCTGTCAAGAGGAAATGAAGCAAGAGAACTCCTATTTTGCAATCTTGTTCATATTACTCCCCTTTGGCATTTCTTGCAGGATAGGCCTAGTGGTAACAAACTCCTTCAGCTTTTATTTTTCTGGGAACAACTTCTCCCTCACTTTTGAAAGACAGATATAGAATCATTAGGTGACAGGTTTTTTTTTTCTTTTAGCACTTTGAAATTACCAACCCACTGCCTCTGGCTTCCAAAGTTTCTGATAAGAAATATGCTGATAATCTGATTGAGAATCTCTAAGATGAGACAAGTTTCTTCTGTCTTGCTGCTTTCTCTCTCTTTATTTTTGTCTTTCAACATTTTGATTATGTGTCCTGAGCATCTTTTATACATGACAAGTTTCTTCTTTCTTTCTGTTTTTAAGATTCTCTCTTTATCTTTGTCTTTCAACAGTTTGATTATGTGGGTCTCTTTTAGTTCACCTTACTTAGGGATCATTAGCTTTTTGGATGTTTATATTCTTGTCTTTCACAAAACTTGGGAAGTTTTCAACTATTATTTCTTCATGTAATCACTCAACCACCCCCACTTTCTTTTTCCTTTTGGATTGCCACAATATGTGTGTTAGTCCATTTCATGGTGTCTCATGGGTCCCTTACACTGTGTTTTTTCTTCACCTTTTTTCTTTCTCTTCTTCAGACTTGATAGTTTCAATTGTCCTATTTTCAATTCACTAATTCTTTTTCCTACTCAACCCTGCTTTTGAATCCTTTTGGTCATTTTTTAAAATTTCAGTTATTATTATATTCAGCTCTAGAACTTCTTTTTTGTTTCTCTTTAGATTTTCTATTTCCTTATTGATATTTTCATTTTGTTCATACATTGTTTTCTTGACCTTCTCCATATCCTCCTTTTGTTATTTGAGTAGCTTTCAAATGGTGTTTTAAAGACTTCTTTAGTAGGTTTGTCTTCTGATCTCTGTCAGTAACAGTTTCTGTTGTTGTTCATACTTTTTTCTTTCTTTGTATGCCTACTAATTTTTTTTTTCAAAAATAGACATTTAAATCTGATAATCTGGTAACTCTAGAAATCAGGTTGTTCCCTTTCCCCAGAGTTTGCTGCTATTTTGTTTCATTTTGATTTGATTTTGATTCTTGTAAGTTATCTCTGTGCCAATGATTAGCCTACGATATAAACTTAACATCTTCTCAGGCGTTTTTCCGAGCCTGTGCCTCTCCCTTGGCTTGTTAGTGACTTTCTGATTTTCCTGGTATATGCAGTTGCTTTGGAATATCCTAGTCTTTAATGTCTGATCATCAAAAAAGGAAAAATAAATGAAGTAGGGGGAATATGGTCCTGGTAATTTAAATTCCTTGGAAGTTGCTTCAGTTACAGGAAAAGAAATTTGTAATATTTGAAGGTGAGGAGATACAACAATGACTATCTGTCTTTGTGTCTGCACCTCCATGATCAGAAGCAGCAGTCAGCACTCAGAACATAGATTCTGATATTTGGAGGACAGAGTTCTTCTTGCCTACCTTGGCTCCTGCAAGCTACATGCAAGCTGCATGCAAGCTTCCTGAAGCTCATGCACTGCCTCCAACCAGGCTCAGGGTAAGAGAGAGAAAGCTGCTAGCCAGATAAGAGCAGAAATTGACCAAAATTAACCACAGTTTACTGTCAAGCATTCCCCTGGAAGTTGCAAGCCTTCAATAACACTCCAAAGTTCAAAAATATTTACAACACACAGAATATGCTAATGCAGTTGTTATCTAGATGGGGAAACAGATTCTTGAAGCTTCTACTCATCCATCTGCCCAGAATCTTTGCCACTGTTATTTAAGAGGTGGTAGCATGCATCTTGAAAGGCTGTGATGAAGATCAAGTAAGAAAAATCCAAGTAAACTCTTTAGAGCAATGCCTAGCATTCAACAAATGTTAGCTATAATTATAATGCTCAAAAACAGTATCTATCTCCATTATTATTTAATTTGTTTTAATGATAATTTTTGTGGTAATATTGTCAACACTTCACATTTATGGAAATTGAGACTCAGCAACTTGACTAACATCACAGACAGTGTTCAGATTTTTATATCCTAATTCCAAACCCAATATTCTTACTACTAGAATATGCTGCACCGTTTTACTCCTAAATTGGTTAAGAAGCCAAATATAGGAGGAGATTAACAAATCAAGGTAGCTGTAGTTACTCATTGGTCTGTGGGTTCACAGCATTTTAATAGAGCCGACTTTGCTCTTAAGATAGAGTAAGCAGTTGGTATGACTCAGGAATCTCTATGAATGTTTCTTCCTTAAAAGGCAAGATTTGCTTCTAAATCCTGTAACAATTAAGATTCTAATTAAGGGAACATTGGATAGACATATTAAGGAGCAAAATACCTCTAGAAGGTATTGAAAATACTCACTGTGAGTATAAGCCAGTTGATTACAACTGAGCAAGCAGGTCTTCACTTTGATAACTTCTAGACCTAAAGACCATGTTTAACTGATATTTGAAGGTATGAAATGCATAATATGGAAAGAGATTTAACCTAGAGCATGGTGAAGATCTAGCTAAAGGCACAGTGTGTAGTCATAGATGCTGAAGGAAGGAAGCAGCTCTAAAAAAAGGTGAATGGTATCCAATACTAGCTTTCATACTCCCAGGTCCACCTGAGATGGGTTTTTGCCTGCCACAGATAGACACTGGATAAATATGTATGCCAAGATTTCAGTGGTGCAGCAGCTGATGTAGCTACTATGCCCCTTAATTGGCCTGTACCCATCTGTCAACATCATTGGAAAATGTCTATTGTTTCCCTCTAATTGCTGATTTTTGTTGGCCTGCTCATCATGAAGCCTGATCCTCATTGTTATCTTCAAGTACACTGTATTATCCATGCTCACCAGACAAAAGCACCAAGAATATCTCTGTAGTTTAAAAAAAAATAGGTTTATTGATCTTGCTGCAGCAAGGGACACAGAAAATCCAGGGATTTCAGTTTATATTTGGTGATTTGGGAAAGGATTCAAAGAAACGAAGGTCTATCCAGACAGGGTGCTGTCTTAAAGCAAGAGAAATTTGATGAATGAGCATCAGCAATTTTTTATCTAGGAGGCAGAATTAAGCACATAAGGCTAGAGTTGTCACTGAGCAGTGGTCAATGACAATAAGAAGCAGTGTTTACTTAATGTTAACCGGAAAAGGGAGATGCTTGCCATTTTTATGGTTGTGGGTGATTTTGGTTTTCTCTCTTGTCCAGGCACGGTTACAAAGTTAACTTATTTTTGTCTTGTTGCATCACACCATGGAGAGACCTCATCTGAGGTTTATATTCTATGGAATTTTGTTCCACAGAGGAATACCACAGACTGATGGTTAGCAACTAGGCTGCTCCCCAAAAGTTCTCAGGGACTTTTTTTGGTCTTTCTCAAAATTACTCAACTGACTATTATATACTGTCCATTCTCCTTCTTTGGCAATAGGAGAGGGATAAAAATGAGAATCAATGTGGGAGTGGTAAAATAACAAGCGCTGGGAAGGTATGGTTTATTCTTATTGGAGGGAAATCTCCTACGAGTGTGAGATGATTAGGAATGTCATAATTAAACAAATATATAAATGTGGCCATTAGGATCAAGAGAATGCATCATGTTACTCAGGCATAGCAAGGCAGGCAATTGAGTGCAGATTGAAGGTGGTCTCTGTACTTATAAACCAATAGATAAAACAAATAATACTACTATAATCATCACATATGTTACATAGCACTAAGATTTCATGTGCAAGCATGCAAAAGGTTGAAATATATTTTCAAATTCATTGATAGCACAAGATTTGCCTTTATTCAATACTAAAACTGAGTACTTGTTTAAAGTGAATTTCAATCTTTCATTTTCAAGATAGCTAACTGAAAACAAGCACAAGACTCCACTCCTGGTGTCCAAACTCCAAAACATGATAGAGACTATTTTTTAGATAATATAAAGCAATAAATCAATGGACAGTCATACATTAGTTTATGAAAATGGCAGAGAAATTCTTACTAAACAATGTGATCTTTTAAAGGGCCCTATTAAAGGTTATTCCTGTTTTCTCTGCCATTTTTGAACCAACTGAGAGATAAGACAAAATGAATTAACAACTTCACTACTGATAAATATCTTTATAATGAAAAGTTGTGCAGTAACAATGGCTTCCCAATTCTTATCCCAGAATGCAGCATATTAAACCACCTGATTGCCTGCTTGGACCACTGGTGACCTCCGCACATGGATACCCGCCCCTTTAAAATTTAGAAAATAGAGTAGCTTTGTGTTTTCCTTGAGAAGCTGAATCTCAAAGAAAGAGAGAAAAGGAGAAAGCTATACATATCCTATTCTTTAAACATATAAACTAGCTAAGTCACTCCTCCTTTTGAAAGGAGTGAATAATGGAACTGAGAGAAATCAAAGCAGAGAAATGGTGGATGACTTCACTCATGAAACATGAAGTCAGAAGAAAGGAGTTTCTCCCATTGCAGATAAACTAAAATGCTAAAAGAATACCTGAAACTAAGAACAGCCAATATAAGCTGCAGATAGTGGAGGCAACCCCACTGATATTCCATAATGAGGCAGATTTCCACAGTGGTAGCAGGCATGTTAGTTTACTCTTTTATATCTTCTGGGCTAGACATAAGCAAAGGTGTCCTTTATAAAATTCATGCAACTTACGGAAGAGATACTAGGCTATACGTGGGAGACTAGCACTTCTCTGCAGGATTAGAAGGAAAGATAAGTAATCGAAATCAGATGACCAGCCACTAATGTATTACATCTACTACAAGCCGTCTCATCCTCTGTTTTTATTGAAAACTGCATGGTGTGTAAACTCAGGAGCTAATTCTAACCTTTATCTCCAGCCAGGCTGCACAAGCAGAAGCAGTGAACAGTCTACCAGGGAATATTATCTTCAAGGATCAGCTCAAAGCCAATAATCATCACACTGTTGAAGAGTGACCACCCCAGGAAAGAGACAGGGCAGCAGTGGGAACACAACAAACAGAAGAATTTACACTTGAGGAAACAGAATAAAAAAGCAATCACACAAGGACTTTAAAATAAATCATATCAGGCATGGTGGCTCACACCTGTAATCCCAGCACTTTGGGAGGTGAAGTCATGTGGGTCACTTAAGTCCAGGAGTTCGAGACCAGCCTGGCCAACATGGCAAAACCCATCTCTACTAAAAATACAAAAATTAGCCAGTGTGGTGGCCCACGCTTGTGATCCCAGCTACTTAGGATGGTGAGGCAGCAGAATCATTTGAACCTGGGAGGTGGAGGTTGCAATAAGCCAAGCTTGTTCCACTGCACTCCAGCCTGGGTGACAGAGCAAGACACTGTCTCAGAAAAATGAATGATAATAAGTCATATTTCACATCTTCAGAGAGATAAAGGAGAGAATTTGTTTATGAAATAGTAGGAAGCAATTCAAAAATAGTAAGAGGTGGTTATTAACAAGCAAAGCATAGCACCTAAATTCCCAGACAACCTAGGTTTCAATTCTGGCTCTGACGACAATCAATAGTTGGATGTCTCCAGGGCAAATTACTTAACCAATCTGTGTCTTCATTTTCCATCTGTAAAATGAAGATAGTCATGGTATATACCTTATATGTGTGGTATGAGGATTAAATAATTTAGCATTAATAAAGCACTCTGAACAGTATCTGACATATAAATGTTTGTTAAATAAACAAACAAATTGGAAATTCTAAAAATAACAACCATAATTTTTGGCATTCAGGATTTTATGGGTGAGCTGAAAACCAGGAGAGAAGGCAAAGAGCATGTTAACGAGCTGGAAGAACACAGAAAATGGGATGGAGGCTGGGCGCGGTGGCTCACACCTCTAATCCCAGCGCTTTGGGAGGCCGAGGCGGGCAAATCACCTGAGGTCAGAAGTTCAAGACCAGCCTTGCCAACATGGTGCAACGCAGCCTTTACTAAAAATACAAAAATTAGCCAGGCATGGTGGTACACGCCTGTAGTCCCAGCTACTCAGGTGGTTGAGGCAGGAGAATCGCTTGAACCTGGGAGGTGGGAGGTTGCAGTGAGTCGAGATCAGAGCCGGGGGACAGAGCAAGATTCCTTCAAACCAACCAACCAACCAACCAACAAACAAAAAAAGACAAGAAAAGAAAAGAAAATGGGACAGAAATGGAGAGTATGAAGAAACACATAAGATACTAAAAGGATAGACACAGAAAAGCTAAAATTTATCTATTAAAGGTAGAGAACAAAGGAAATGGAAGAGAGGCAATATTGGAAGAAATAACAGCCCAAACATCCTATAACTAAAGAAAGGAATGAGACTAAACTGATGTCTCTGTGTTCCAAGCACAATCAATATTTTTTAAAATTCTTGCCACATTTTAGTAAAATTCAAGAACATACAAAAGAGAGAAGATTGCAAGTACTACAAGAGAAGAGAAAATTATATTTTTAAAGGGAATAGAATGAGAGTTTTCAACAACACAATCGGCACCAAGAAGACAATGAACAGAGCAACATTTTCAAAGTGAACAAAAACTACTTTGAACCTTAAGCCAAACCGGCTCTCTTAGAGGTTATATCCTCAACGTACACTAGAAACATGCTTTTTAGAGATATTGAAGTAAATAGCAACATAATCAGTTACAAATATTGAAAATGATACAGTGAACAATAGGAATGAGACAAAGCAAAAAGAACTGGCATTTTTCATTACAAGGATGAAATTATGTATTTGTACCTTTTTCATAGAGATTAAATCTGTTTTTTATATAACCAACTAAAATAAGCACTTTTTTTTTTCCAGACAGAGTTCACTCTGCTCCCAGGTTGGAGTGCAGTGGCGCAATCTCGGCTCACTGCAACCTCCACCTCCCAGGTTCAAGCACTTCTCCTGCCTCAGCCTCTCGAAGAGCTAGGATTATGAGTGCAGGACAGCATGCATAGCCGATTTTTTTAATTTTAGTAGAAATGGAGTTTCACCATTTGGGCCAGGCTGGTCTCAAACTCCTGACCTCAAGTGATCCACCCACCTCAGCCTAAAACAAGCATTTCAAGTGCTCCTGTACAGGGGGCTTGAAAGACTTACAAGACTCAACCCCACCTCTGAGATACGCACCATGTGTTAGAGGGAGGAAGGGTAGAACAGTGAACAGACCCAGGGAATCCCAGTCTGTCATTTACTGGCTTTACAGATTGGGGAAAAGGAGCTGATGTCTCTGAGCCTTAGTTTTCTTGCCTGTAAAATGGGGATGATGAAGTGCCCACCCCATCAACTTTATGAATTACTTAGTGCAATACCGGGCATGTAGACAATATTCATTTTCATTACTCCTCTTCTCATGTATAAGGAGATACTTGAAAAGGCAATCACCATGTAGTAGGATTTTACTTTACTTTTATGTTATTCTTTGTATTTTCCTGTATTGTGTATTTGTAGAGTAAGCATGTGTTATTTTTACAAAGTTTAAATAATGCACCCTGTAAAGGAATCAATATTTTTAAATTATCAGAAGAAGATTTCAGAGATCATTTTTAATAATCTCAGAATAAGTAAGACCTTTATGAAAAACATGTACAGGCACATACACCACAGGTAGTCAAAATGTAATACTTCTAAGGGACAAAAACACTATGAATAAAGTTAAACAATAGCAATCTTTGAGGAAATATTTGCAGCATGTATCTTAAATTTTTATAAATCAATAGGAAAAAGACAACCCAATAAAAATGGTCAGAAAAAGAAAATAAATTCATAGAAGAGGCAGTACAATTAACCCAGAAATAGATGAAATTATTTTCAACCTCTAAATAGTATACTGTTAATTGAAACAATAATGGCATATTACATATCATTCATAATATTGGTAGATATGGCTGGATATGGTGGCTCATGCATATAATCCCAGCACTTTTGGAGGCTGAGGCAGGCAGATCGTTTGAGTTCAGGAGTTCAAGGCCAATTTAGACAATCGAGGGAGATCCCATCTCTACAAAAAATAAACAAAAATTTAGCCAGGTGCAGTGGTGTGTGCCTGCAGTCGCAGCTACTTGGGAGTTTGAGATGGGAGGATCATTTAAGCCAGTGAGGTCAAGGCTACAGTGTGCAGTGAGCTGTGATCACCCCACTGCACTCCAGTCTGAGTGACAGAGCAACACTCTGTCTGGAAACAAACAAAAGAAAAGATTGGTAGATGTTTTAAAGTATTTTGACATCAAGTATTGGGAGGATGTAGGAACAAACGATCATGTGCCTCAGATCAGAGGACAACTGCTTTTCCAGGTAATTTGGGTGACCTTCTCTAAACAGAAATGTGGATCCTCTGGAAACTGCTAACACCAGCCCAGAGAAAGATTTGCACAAAGAGACAGTTACAGCAACACCCATTGCAGGGTTGCTAATAATATTGAAAAATGAACAACGTAAATGCCAAGTGGCAAAAAGCATACATAAAATGAGGCGTATTCATATAAAATACTACTATACAGCTATTTTTTAAAAAATGAACTAAACCAGGCATGATGGCTCACACCTGTAATCCCAGCACTTTGGGAGGCTGAGGCAGATGGATCACCTGAGGTCAGGAGGTTGAGACCAGTCTGGCCAACATGGCGAAACCCTGTCTCTACTAAAACTACAAAAATTAGCTGGATGTAGTGACAAGCACCTGTAATCCCAGCTACTCGAGAGGCTGAGGCAGGAAAATCTCTCGAACCCGGGAGGTGGAGGTTGCAGTGAGTCGAGATCATGTCATTGGACTCCAGCCTGGACAACAAGAGCGAAACTCCATCTCAAAAAAAAATGAACTAAGTCTACAGGTATTAAAATGAAGAACCCACAAAATTATATTGCTGACTAAAAAGTTGAAGGAACTCACAGAATATATACAAAGTAGATAGAGTATGTTACTATTTGAGTTAAGAAAATAAATAATGTAGTCCGGGCACCATGACTCACACCTATAATCCCAGCACTTTGTGAGGCTGAGGTGGGCGGATTACCTGAGGTCAGGAGTTCAAGACCAGCCTGGCCAACATGGTGAAACCCTGTCTCGACTAAAATATATAAAACAAAAAATAGCTGGCCATAGTGGCGTGCACGTGTAATCCCAGCTACTTGGGAGGTTGAGGCATGAGAATCGTTTGAGTCCCAGAGGCAGAAGTTGCAGTGAGCCAAGATCATGCCACTGCACTCCAGCTTGAGCTGCAGAGTGAGACTCTGTCTCAAAAAAATAAAAAATAAAAATAAATAATGCGGCGTTGCATATTTTCTAAGGGTACATATTTATGCACAAAATTACTGTCAAGGCAATGTAACAGTCCAAACTCATGAGGCAGAGAGAGTGTGTGGTGTGTATGTGTTTGAGGAAAAGAGGCATATGATACTGGAATTGGCTTAAAGGGGTCTTTAGTATTATTGGAAACTTGTGTACAAGTGTTTTATACACAAAAATTTGTATTTTCATAAACTGATTAAAATTAATTTTAACATTGAATGAAAAAAGAAAGTTTGACTCAATACTTGTTTAAAGACTACATGTGCTAAAGGAGATATAATCAAGTCATTACTGTAATATAAAACAGACTAACCTGAAGAGAATTGGGAGAAAGAAGAAGAAAGGAGGAAGAAGAAGAGGAATAGGAGAAGGAAGAAGAAAAATAACAAGAATAAGAAGAAACGGAATACCTAGTAGAAGTAGCAGTAACCGCAGTAATAGTAACAATAGTCATTAGCAGAACTCAACCTAGAGAGATCACACCCGTGGAAAGGATCAAAAGACATCATGAAGGAGATAGTATTTGAATCGGGCTCATTATCAATATTTCACTCTAGGTATATTTTGGCCCAATCTTCCATAGTCATATCCTAGAACTGGACATCAAGAACTCCAAAATCTCCCCTGTAAGAATCATCACCTTTCAGACAAACACCTCTTCCTTTCCAGACCCTGAATCTGATACCTCCCCCAAAACTGAGCTCTTCAATCCATCATCCTCATTCCTTTTTTATAAACTACAAATCTCAAATGAGCACCTAATATTGCCAAGCAAATGTTTCTCTGCTAAATTTACTTTCCTGTTCTCTTCTCTTCTAGACCTCCGACCTTTTCTTCTCTATCATTTCCTTTCATGGATACTTCTGGGTTTTATTTTATTTATTCATCCAACAAATACTCATTTTGTTCCTTTCCAATTGAATTCAGGACAGTGAATATGGATTCTTTCCTGAAGTTTTGCTGACAAGTAAAACAAATGAAAATTATAAAACAGAAAAAAATGAGGTTAATAGAGGGCTTTCAATTAAAAAAACAATAAAAGCAGGCAAAAAAAGTTCTCAACAGATCTACAAGCCTCTTCTGTATCTGTACCCATATTTTTAGTCTTGTTGCTCGTCATAATCAAGAAGAAATCAACCAATCCGCATGTGCTCCAAACCCCACCCCCTTTCAGTTTCTCAAGGACATTGTTCATACTCTATTTTCCCTGCTTCTTCAAGTTTTCATTGCTACAACATGATTTAGTAGCACACATACATTCTCTAGTATATCAAATCATAAGGAGGTTGTTTCTAGGATTTTTGTTTTGTTCTGTTTTTAGAGACAGAGTTTCACCACGCTGGCCAGGCTGGTCTTGAACTCCTGGCCTCAAGTGATCCTCCCACCTCGGCCTCCTAAAGTGCTGGGATTACAGGCATGAGCCACTTCGCCCAACATTCAAATCACGTTTTTTAAAAAACAAAATAAGGCCAGGCATGGTGGCTCATGCCTGTAATCCCAGCACTTTGTAAAGCTGAGGTGGGTGAATAACTTGAGGTCAGGAGTTCAAGACCAGCCTGGCTAACATGGTGAAACCCTGTCTTTACTAAAAATACAAAAATTACCTGGGCATGGTGGCACACGTCTGTAATTCCAACTACTCAGGAGGCTGAGGAAGAAGAATCGCTTGAACTTGGGAGGTGGAGATTGCAGTGAGTTGAGATGGCGCCACCACACTCCAGCCTGGGCAACAGAGTGAGACTCCATCTCAGAAAATAAAAATAAAAATAAAAACTAATTAATTAATTAAAACAAAAACAAAAATCTTTCTTGAACTCACAGTTCTCTTTCCCTCTTGGTACCAAAATATCTCCAAAGACGTTTCTAAATCATTGACTTCCAGATCCTCACTCCCCATTTACTTTTTTTTTTTTTTTTAACTCATATCTGTTTATCATCCAACCCTACTACTCCATGGAATTTGCCAAGGTTCTTAACAGGTATTTTGTCAAAGGCAGTGAACATATTTCTGTTACTCAATCTCCTTGCATTCAGCAAATTTGACCACTATAGACTTCATGGTAATCTTTCTTCTTTTGACTTCCTTAACCCCAGCTCTGGGTTTCTTGCTTAAATTCTCTGGCCATTTCTAAGTTCCTCTACTTTCTCAGAGCTTTAACCTAGGCCCTCTTCTCTTCTGTGCATATACTTTCTCCTTAAGTTTTCTTCCTCAGTTCCATGCTTTATAAACTATCCATATGTCTACTACTCCCAAAGTCACATCACTAGCCCTATCCTCTCTTCTAAACTCCACATTCCAACTGCCTATTTAATTTCCTTACCAGTGACCTAATAGGCACTTAGCAAAAATAAGAAACAAAAATAATATCCATTGCGTATATCCCCTTTCAGTAATTCCTTTTTATGCTGCAGGTCTGTTATCCTTAAAACCAGACTATGAGAGTAAGCCTGTATTTCCAAGAAAGGTAAAAAGAACCCACAGGGAGAGCCATTGACTATCAATTCCATTACAGAATTTTGAAAGCTTTAGCTTTAAGATGCAAAACTAGATGGATGAGAAAGGAAAATGTTTTTCATGAATTCTGAAAGCTTGCACTTAATTATGAAAAACATATCCTAGGCTGCATGTGGCGGCTCACACCTGTAATCCCAGCACTTTGGGAGGCCAAGGAGGGAGGATCTCTTGAGCCTAGGAATTTGAGACCAGCCTGGGCAACATGGTGAAGCCCCATCTCTCATCTCTACAAAAAGTACAAAAGATTAGCCAGGCATGGTGATGCATGCCTGTGGTCCCACCTACTTGGGAGGCTAAGGTAGGAGGATCGCTTGAACAGAGGAGGTCAAAGTTGCAGTGAGTCATGATTGTGCCACTGCACTCCAGCCTGGGCGACAGAGCCAGACCTTATCTCAGGAAGGGGGCGGAGGGGAAGAAAGGTCATCCTAAAAACTGAAAGAATACAGCTTATGCAATAGGTCATACATTAGAAAATAAAAGCTGTTGAAAATGTTGATGATCCTGCCACACAGAGAGGAAGACAGGAGAGAGGAAAACATTCTGGGTTGGGGAAAGACATTTGAGAGGATAGGAGAAAGAGAGCAGGAGAAATTAACTCAGTGTGAGCCCTGCCTTTACCAACTGATCATCTCATTCCCTCACTCCAGGAAAAACTCTTTATGGGGAAATAAACAAAAGGAATCCAAAACAATAAAAGATGTGACCTCTCACCTGACTGGAATTCTGGAGAGAGACACTTCACAGAGTGTCCCAGGGTCCCCTGGAGTAGCTAGAGGGGAGTAGAAATCTAGCCAGATGACGCTTGGCAAAGAGAAACTGAAATGGTCTTTTAATATGAGGAGGAGACCCAAAATGGGATAGAGGAGGTTCATGGAGTTGGGAACTTTTGTGCCAGCCAGAGGCACCTGCGCTGCATGTGGGAAGTGAGCCCTCTAGAGTCTTGTGGCAGAAATCCAGGGGAGACACCAGAGAGATCATCAGGCTCCCTCCAGGAACAGCTCTGAGAGCCAGAGTTGAGAGGTGAGCAGGGAGGGGCTGGAAATATGTAGGGTGGGGCTCAAAACTCATACACACTGGAGTGCTCTGTAAGAAAACGATAAAAAATCACAAGTAAAAATAAGAAACTAAAGCAGATAATTCAATGGAAAAATGATTTACAAATATAAAGTTTTCAAATTTGACAAATAGCACAGATATCACAAAATTCAGAAAAGATACTTTTTTTATCTTTTTAATTTGTTTTCATTTTTTAGAGATGAGATCTTGCTCTATTGCCCAGACTGGAGTGCAGTAGCATGATCGTAGATCACTGCAGCCTTGAACTCCTAGGCTCAGTGGATCCTCCCACCTTGGCCTCCCAAAGAGCTTAGGATTAAAGACGTGGGCAACTGCACCTGGTCAGAAAAATAAATATTTTTGCTAGTTAACTCCCTGCCATACCTCTGTAATGCTTTCTTAAATGGTAGGCTGCATACTTTAGGAATGCCTGATTATTTGATTAAAATTTCAGATGATCATTTTCTATATGGAAAAAGGGAATAAGAATTAGTTTCTCTAGCATGATTAATGAAAAATTTATTTATTTTTATTGATATTTTACATAATTTTTTGGTTTGCAAATTGATCCTGGAATTGTCATTTAAATTTGTAAGATTGTCAGATTTGGGCACATTTCTATCAAGATCATTTCTTATATGAGCTATAAGATTTATCAGGAAAGTTTTTATCACATAAGTGAAATGTAATCCAATATGTTAAGACGCATGAAATATGTGATTTCACATACAGACATACTCATGGCTTTAGTAGTGCAGCAAACTTAACACCTTCAAATGCAAGAATCCTGACAAATTGTATTTCAAAACAATTGCCATCAAAAGTTATAGTCCATAAATAATTGCATTTTACATGTATAATCAGCTATAGTCATGATAGATGAGAATTGCTTTGATTAGATATGATAAAAATCAAATCCTCTACTTACAAAAACGTGTGTAAGATGATTTAAAAAATTTCCCACAGATTGGCTTCTGCCTGACATTTCAAACCTCATTTCTCTCACACTCACGTATTTCTGACATAGTCTGCAAAGTGCATTCCTATCTTTCCTCCCCGTCTCACTCCCTCTTTTCCTCTCTGTTTTTTTCTGGAACTTGATCCTTCTCTGCCTTCAGCATTCTTTCCATTCTGCATCACAGCACAGAGCCATCCCATCTGCTCGCATTAGAGAATCATTATCTAGAGTCTGGTGACCCGTACGTCAGTGGCTCCGGCTAAACTGTAGACATTTCCAATGGCTTAATGAACAGTCTCCTTTGTCCTACAACAGCATACATCCAAAGTGTCAACACCAAATCTGCTTTTCCTCTCTGCCTTCTCTGTTAGACAACGCTATTGTCATCTATTCATTCTCCCATGCTAGAAATGCGGAAGTCACATTACACCCTTCTTTCATTCCCTCCTTCTAAAAAATAATTAAGTCTTGTTGATCCTTCTTTCTAATAATCTCAATTCTCCATTTGTTGTATCTTCCTAAATGATTTTACTGATTATTGTGTTGTTCTCATTGTGGTGGTGGTGGGATGAAGAGGTGAGAAAGAGTAAGTGCCTTTTGAGAAGTATTGTCTCTGAGAAACCAATACGACAAGCAGGCACAGATGTCCAAACAAAAGGAGAAAACGTAGTCACAAATCTGGGAACAGAGAGGTTGGGAGTCAGTTTACATAGAACTGATAGGTTCAAACCACGGATTGTAAGAAAATAAAGCAGAGCCGGGCGCGGTGGCTCACGCCTGTAATCCCAGCACTCTGAGAGGCCGAGGCGGGTGGATAACGAGGTCAGGAGATTGAGACCATCCTGACTAACACGGTGAAACCCCGTCTCTACTAAAAACACAGAAAAAAGTAGCCGGGCGTGGTGGTGGGCGCCTGTGGTCCCAGCTACTCAGGAAGCTGAGGCAGGAGAATGGCGTGAACCCGGGAGGCGGAGCTTGCGGTGAGCTGAGATAGCGCCACTGCACTCCAGCCTGGCAACAGAGCCAGACTCCTTCTCATAAATAAATAAATAAGTAAATAAATGGAAAAAAAGAAAAGAGAAAAGAATGCAAAGGATATGGAAAAAATAAACAACTATGACTGTTACAGCATTCACTATAATGAGAAAATGTCTCAAGATTTCCAAGATACTCTCAGCACAGTCATCTTTGAAAAGAAGATAAGAAAGCTTTACATGCCTACCTCAGTGTGGCCAGAGAGGCGGAAGGGTATTTCTGGGACACACTGCTTATAACATGCTCAGCAATGCACTCCTAGAAATACACGTGGCCCGCAATGCAAGCTAGACTCCACTTTAGTTTTAGATGGAGTCTAGAGAAATGGCAGAAAAGCCTCAAATACTTGTACCTCTCTGTGCCTCGGGTCCTTCACTATCAAGCAAAGGTGCCTCTTTGCTTAGTTTCATAGAGGCCTCTTCCGGTCTTCTCTTTTTGAGGCAAATTAGCAAGCAATAGTTCCTTTCCTGTAGCAGGATTCAGAGGCTTGATATCACCCCTTTTACTCTTAGACAATGTGATCTTCAAAGTCTCATTGGGATCCTCTCATTATTCCATGACTTTCTATGATTGAAGTTTTTTTTTAATTTGACAGTGAATTGGCATATCAAAAACAAATATTCCCTCTTCATTCTTACTTCAAAAATTGCTGGTCTCCCAAGAAAAAAATGTTCTATCCTACACACAAAAGATAAAATAACCCAAGCTCTTATTTCTTTATTTAAATTCCATTCAATGAGTATTTGCTGGTGCCCATCTTGTGCTGGGTTCTATGCTGAATGGATTATTTTTTTCTATTTTATTTTGTTAAATTATTCTATCCATGTTACTTTTCACATTTTACTTCTATTGAGTGATTATATGTACAATGTCATTACCAAAAGTATATATTAAGCCTTATATTTGTTGTACTAAGTGCAGTAAAAAATAATTTTACTAGTAGTCTAAGCTCTCTAGAAATTTAAAATCTACAGCATATGCTTGCACTTCTACAAAAAGTAATTTTCTAATATTAATAATGATGAAATTGTTTTATTATATTTTGAAGTTGTTTTCTTTGTCGCTTCTATATTACAGAAATACTTAGGGCTATATACCATGATTTGAAGTTGCTAGTAATGCATACTTGATTTTTCATTTATAAAATTCCCAGATCCTAAAATATAAGAAATGACCTTTCTCCTTAGAAGTTATGAGTTTGAAATGTAAGCTATTTCTAAGCTCTAAATATCAGGTTCTTAGAATAAAAGCAAAGCAGTGTTCTCTGTAAATCGAAAAGCTCTAGCTCCTGAGATGGATGCTTCAATGCTGTTTTCAAAGTCTTTGGTCCAAAAAAATAAATCTTCTATATATTTGCAAACAAAAGCCAAAGCCACAAATAGGAATATTTCATCTAGTTATAACTGCATATATATGTAATCTGATATATATATATATCAGCAAATATAGCATAGTAACATTTTTCTATAATACATAAATACTATTTATCACAGAATACAGAAATCAGAGAAGCAAAACATGTCATTTTTTAGAAACTTCTGATAAGTGCTATTCATGTCCTGAAGTAAAGTTTTCAGAAATCGAATAATGCAGGAAATGGGCACTTCCAGAAAGCATAATACAAAAATGGGAAAGTAAGGTCTCTTGGCTGTAATGGAAGCATCTCTCTTTCCATTTCCTTTCCCACACCCAGAGGGGTAGTGCAGTGACATGCGGCCATGTTCTCTCCACACCCTCCACTCCAGTTTCCAATTCCAAAACAAGAATTTGAAGAGCCTTACAAAAATGCATACCAAAAAATAAGAGAAATAAAGGAGAAGGCAGGCCAATAGAAACCAAGAGAGAATGAAACAATGAGATTAGCAGGAGAGGTGACACAATAGAAATGTGTGCCATGAGCTTCTACACAATTATTATGAGGATACATAGATTTTCCTCTGATATTTTCAAGCACCAAATGCAAAAAGAAAAATATCATTAGTTATTCATTTTACGTTTTCTATATACAAAGTTCATCATGGTTCTGAGAAAGCAACTTCCCCTTGCTCTGTCTGACAGATAGTTTACTCAAGGTTTGTCATTAGGGGACCTGGAGGAGGAAGAAAGCAGAGAAGACTGGGGGAGGACAACGCAGCGAAGACAATGTGGAGGGAAAGAGTGACATGCCACCAAGAAGACGGATAGTCATCCTACTCTGGTGACACACAGAGATGGAAACAGCCACTTGTCCTCTGGATGGAGATGCCTCTTTGCTTAATTTCATACTGGCCTCTCCCCATCTTCTCTTTTTGCGGCAAACTAGCAAGCAATAGTTCCTTGTCTGATATCACCACTCTTTCCCTTTGCTGATAGTAGCTCATTGGAAATGTCATTAACCACATAACATTGCTTTGAAATAAATGTAAATTAAATGTTTCACAACATTTTATAGCAAAGTCCTCCATTCTCCTCTTCATTAAGATGGCGGAGAATATAATACAATAAAAGGACCTAATATGTAGTCTTTCTCCATGTTAATACCAATGAAAGGATAATCACTAGTTTTGATTATGTTTTTTCTTATTTTAGAACTCCCCCACAGACACACACACACACACACACACACACACACACACAAGTAAAAACGCACCTGGGATATCAGAATGGAATAGATAGATAATAATGGATAAAATTAATTCAGGTAGATACTCATTTGACCACAGTCTTTGTCTAAATAATTACTTGAAGTGTAGGAAAGTATCTTTATTTCATTGGATTGATCCAACTAATTATGAATATTAAAGGATAACACTCTAGGGAGGTTTATTTTCCTCAACTAAAAAAGTTAATTTCTATGTGAGGGTAAGTGGACATAAAAGTCATGGCAATTGCAAGAAATATATCTTTCCAAGCATCATTTCAATGATGGACATATAAGAGGGGCTCCTTGAATTCTTACTGAATTAGGTATCTTTCTTCACACCACTTGGTAAAAAAAAATGAAAAGTCAGAAAAATCAGCCCCAAAAGAGGTGAAATTCTTCTGTCTGTCACCACTGACTCTATTGTGAACGTATGAAAAAGGTAGTTGAGCAATATGAAGGCCATGATGTGGAATTAAAATAAAAAACACACGCAAGTTGGATTCTAAAATGTGTCCTTCCTCCTCTCACTCTCTTGATCAGTTTTATTTCTGTACTGAGACATGATCATCACAATTCAAAGAATTAACTACAGGCCAGGTGCGGTGGCTCACGCTTGTAATCCCAGCACTTTGGGAGCCCGAGGCGAGTGGATCACGAGGTCAAGGAATCAAGACCATTCTGGCCAACATGGTGAAACCCCATCTCTACTAAAAGTACAAAAAATAATTAGCTAGGTGTGGTGGCGCTCGTCTGTAGTCCTAGCTACTCCAGAGGCTGAGTCAGGAGAATTGCTGGAACCCGGGAGGCGAAGGTTACAGTAAACCAAGATCGCCCCACTGCACTCCAGTCTGATGACAGAGCGAGAAAAAAAAAAAAGAGAGAATTAACCACAAAACTAAACAGAAGTTTACAAAGCCCATCAGGTGTACAGAGGTAATTTATTCAATCTGGCTTCACTTAGCACAAATGGGTCAAAATCAATCACATTTTCGTAAGTAGAAATAGTTGGAGAAACGTGTGAAGAATAGGTCAAAAGATAAATAGGAATTATTTTATAACCATAAGAAAGGAAGAACATTTATAAACAAAAGTCATATATACAACATAAAAGAACAGGTGAGCTGCCAACAAAAGGGGCTCACAATGCCTTTTCCCCAACGCTTCTGGAAGCTCCATAAAAAATCACTCTAATAGGTCAAACACTGACGGTTCTCAGAAGAACACAATATTTTTCAAAAATGAATAGTGTGGTAAATTTGTTTGAATTCATAAAACAGCTATTTAATCATCTAGACCAAAGTTAAAGAAATACCTACTACAAAAATTTTAATGGGATAATGAGAAAGAAACAGCGTGGGCCACTGCTTAGAGCAGAAGACGGAGTTCAGTGGCTACCATAGGAAGGGTCAATGTCAGGACTGCCTGTGAGTCCAGATGAGTCTCTCTTTGCCCATTTTGACACAGAACACATTCACAGCACAGTACAAAGCAGTAGGCACGGAGGAAGGAAAAAGCCCTGTGATTTAATAGCCAGGAGTTCTACTCAGACCCACTCAGGTAAACTGAATGGCAAAGATAATTCTTCCTGCAGGTCACTTCTTTTGCTAGTTTGCTAACTCTGAGTCCTATGCTCCTGTGCGAGGCCCATGGTGCGACTCTGACCATCCATTGAACTTTGCTGGGACAACATTCATGCCACCACATCAGAACAGAACAGAATGAAAAGCTTGCCCATTTTTTTTTTCTCTTGAGACAGAATCTCTCTCTGTTGCTCAGGCTGGAATGCAGTGGTACGATTCTCCTGCCTCAGCCTCCCGAGTAGCTGGGATTGCAGGTGCCTGCCACCACTCCCAGCTAATTTTTCTGATTTTAGTAGAGATACGGTTGACCAGGCTGGTCTCCATCTCCTGACCTCGAGTGATCCATTCACCTTAGCCTCCCAAAGTGCTGCGATTACAGGCATGAGTCACCATGCCCAGCCCACATTGCTCCTTTTCTGATTAGACCATCTCTTCAGATTAAAGCCTTTGGGTATATGCTGGAGGCAATTGGAATTCTTAATCCTTTAGCTTTGTATGATTTTCTTTCACATATTTAGAAGATCGCTGAGCCCCCTTTTACATGTTGCTGTGATCCACAGCACGAGTAACTGGGGTAAGAATGCTGGCTATCTTTAGAGGAAGGCTTTTTAAATAAATTGAGAAAAATTAAACGGCATCATTCCTATAAAATGTCCATTGAAAGAATTTTTTTAGATAAATATTCACTTTTCTTTTTTATTATTTTTATTGTGTAAATTGACAGATAAAATTATATATATTTACCATGTACAACATGATGTTTTGAAATGTATACACATTGTGGAATGGCTAGCATGCCAATTAACATGTGTATAACCATGTTTCCTTTCACCATGTTGAACCCTGACATAAGTTTTTTTTTTGTCAAACACCTCATTCTGGAGAAGGAAATGATTTTTTTAAATTAAAATAAACATACATTGGAAATAGTGCTAAAATAAGCCTGAAGGAAAGGTTAGAAGTATGATGAGTCAGAAAACTGTAAAGAACCAGTTACTTAACATAAAACACTATTAAAGATAAGCCGCACAAAGTAAGGTCTGCTGGGTAGGAAAGTGGCGAACGCAATGAAGCATGTCTTTAGATCACGCAGGTCTGTAACCAACGGTGAGTCTAGCAAAACTTATTTTCTGCTTTTGGGGAGAAACTTCTGCTTATTAAAGAAATCAAAAATATTTAAACTTCTTGAGCACCAAGTTCAATTATTCTAAATCTTAAAACCATAGTTTTCATTTTGCTTTTTTGTTAGTTTTTGTACTTTGGAGTATTTGTCTACATTATCTTTTCATATTTGCCATATTTAGAGTCCAAACTAAAATCACATTATTTTCTCTCCTCAAGTTAAATGGCTCTACCTTTTTCTTTAAAATCCGTTCAGAGAGTGAAACTTCTAAAGCAAGTCAAGAAAAAAAAAAAAGCCCTGAAAATGTGGAGCTTTTCTGGCAGTAATGCAACTTCTGCAAGTATTGCAGACCGGATCAGGTATCAGAATTTTAAAGCTTCAGTAACAAAGCCACCCTATTGACCCTGAGGAGATTTATGAAGTCACTTTCCTGATGTTATTGAAACCAGAACACTTTCCTGTACACAGAATTCAGTCCGAAAGAAAGGGCCTCCAACCAACAGCCGTCTTGGACTGAATGAGTTAGACTCAACCTCGTGTGATGGAAAAATAGTAAACACAGCTAACATTTAAAAGGAATTGATGGCACCATGTAAATCAGAAGCCCAAGAAGGGCCTGGCTTGAG
The DNA here is from genome assembly GCF_037993035.2 of Macaca fascicularis. Lineage (NCBI taxonomy): Eukaryota > Metazoa > Chordata > Mammalia > Primates > Cercopithecidae > Macaca > Macaca fascicularis. The sequence continues at coordinate 62,373,631 of NC_088378.1, forward strand.
GTATGGGGTTCTCTCTCATTCTCTCAAATCCACATCCTCTGGATTAGGTCCATTTTCAGACAAGCTCCTCCAGCAACTACATACCATACATCTTCTCAGGTGTGGGTCCTGCAGGAAAACTACTACACTCCTTCTCCGTAAGTCTCAAAATAAACTCTCACTGGCTCTGGTTGGAACATGAGACCATCCTTGCCATTCACCATAGCCCCAGTCACTGAACATCTTCACGCCCTGGACTAATAATAGAGCCCATCACAAAGCACCTGGACTGAGAATGGGAAATGAGTGGTTCCCAGAGTGAAACTGAGGTACTATTACTAAATGAAGGTAAATATATGTGGAATCTTAAAAAAAAAAAAAATTGATGTCCAATATTTGCAAGGTATACTTCTGCCATCAGATATAATATATTATTGCAAGTGTACCTGCTTATCCATTCTACTATCATATTTCTAATTTCTGCAGGCCTTGAAAGCATATGACACTTCTAGATACTTACCCAGGAGAAAGAAAAGCATATAAAGACTTGCACAAGAATGATTATAAACAGTTTATTTGTAACATCCAAAAGTTATATGCAACTCAGTTCCCATTGATAGGTGAATGGATTAAAAAACAGAAGAATGGATAAGTAATACTACTTGCCAATAAAAAGGAATTATTTCTTGTTATATGCAACAACATGGATGAATCTCAAAATAATTACACTGAGTGAAAGAAGCAGCACAAAAAAAAGAGTACATACTGAATGATTCTGTTTGCATCTTCTAGGAAATGCAAACTAATCTACAAGAACAGAAAGAAAACCAAGATTGGCAATTGCCTAAGGAACAGTGAGGGTGGGATATGAGGACAGGGAGGGGCAAAAAGGAAAGATTAAAGAGCTACACAAAGACACTTTTGGGGGCAATTGATGTCATTGTCTTGATCAGGAGTTGACTTTTTTTCTGTAAAGTGCAAGATAGTAAGTAACTTAGGCTTTGCATGTGATCTGATCTCTGTTGCAATTATTGAACTCTGCCATTGTAGCATCAAAACACTCATGGGTTTTTAAATGGGTGTATCCGTGTTCCAATAAAACTATTTATAAAAACAGGCAGTGGCCCAGTTGGATCTACACACCATAGTTTGCCAATCTCTGATCTTAATTATGGTGGTGGTTTCACAGGTGTACACATGTATCAAAGCTTATCAAGTTGTACACTTTAATTATGTGTTATTTAATGTAGGTCAGTTCTACCTCAATAAAGCATTAAAAAATAAAAACAAAGCAAACACACTTGGGTTCCTCATCATGGATTGGATACAGTCTAATTTTCTTACCATGGCATACAAGTTCTTCAGGTACTGGCCTCTCTTTTTCCCCAGTCAGATCCGTTGCTATTCCCTGGTAGAATGTGCTTGACACACACCTCAGGTCACTCCAACTCTACACCTTTGTTGGGGTTCTCTCTGTTACCTCTCTGTCTAGAATGACCTGCTCCTACCAAGTGTCTAACTCAATCATCCTACTTGTACTTCGAGATTAAACTTGCACTTCCAGGATGCCTTCCACATCTTACTCCTGCTATTCCCTTTGCCTTATGCTCTGTGAGTTGCCTCATCTCTGTGCTTCATAATATCCTGTGTGTTTGTATGTGCATGTGTTCGTGTACATACTATCTACAGACGTGCACAATTATAATTCTTGATAATTTTAACTATATTTATATAGCTAAAATTTTCTCTTTTATATTTACAATTACTATCCAGTCACTGCCTCTACTACTTGACTGGAATCTCCCTCTTTCTATTGGACCTATCACAATGACTGACACAATACCAAAAAACAAAAAAACCTCACTGTGTGCTTGTGCCTGTAATCCCAACATTTTGGGAGGCTGAGGAGAGAGGATTGATTGAGCCCAGGAGTTCAAGACCAGCCTGAGCAACATGTTAAGACCCTATCCCTACAACAGTTTTTTTAAATTAACAGGGTATGGTAGCATGCACCTCCCAGCAACTCAGGAGGCTGAGGCAAGAGGATCTCTTGAGCCCAGGAGGTTGAAGCTGTAGTGAGCCCTGTTCATACCTTTATATTCCAGCCTGGGTAACAGGGCAAGATCATATCTATAAAAAAAAAAAAAAAAAAAAAAAAAAAACCTCAACAAAGCAGCATCATTGCTATTATTACAGCTATTCAGCCCATAGGCACATCATTGACATCATTGTAAATAGCCAAGCTAATACTGGAAAATAATTCTATATCGAATCTCAAAAAAGCTTTCTATTAATTCATGCAAATTTATTATTGGAAGCTTACCTGTATTTTACATGAGTGTCTTTTACTGACTCGGACACTCTTCTTCCTTTATCTCCTAGATACACCAAAATGAAGACTGCCACCAACATCTACATTTTCAACCTTGCTCTGGCAGATGCCTTAGTCACCAGTACCCTCCCCTTCCAGAGTGTGAATTACCTAATGGGAACATGGCCATTTGGAACCATCCTTTGCAAGATCGTGATCTCCATAGATTACTATAATATGTTCACCAGCATATTCACCCTCTGCACCATGAGTGTTGATCGATACATTGCAGTCTGCCACCCTGTCAAGGCCTTAGATTTCCGTACTCCCCGAAATGCCAAAATTATCAATGTCTGCAACTGGATCCTCTCTTCAGCCATTGGTCTTCCTGTAATGTTCATGGCTACAACAAAATACAGGCAAGGTGAGTGATGTTACCAGCCTGAGGGATGGAGGGTTCACAGCCTGATACGGTGATGTCATAAGCAAAGTAGTATTTATAGAGAGGTCCATCATCTTAGTCAAATTGTAATTTTAATTATTCTTTCTAGTAAAAAAAAATGCCTTTGAATACTTTAAAATTGGAATTTTCCTCATAATTTTAGGCCTATTAAACCCTTTAAAGAGAATATAATCTATTTATTTCTGATTTCTCTGTATTTACTTCATAAAAATGGTGTGTAAATTAGAACATAGCTCTCCCAAGAGTAATTGGAGCTTAAACTCAAAGAGTATTACACTGAGGCTTGTTGAAAATTTTCAAGTGGCTGATTACATGGCAAATTTGTCTTTCTACACCTAATATCAGAATATTGAACAATCTATCAAAAAATGAAGTGAAAACATCCATTACGTGGAGTCTCCTAGAGACTTTGGACAATTATTACATTTTTTATATCAATGTAGACCTCATGGAGGATCTAGCTCATGTTGAGACGTTCATTTTAGTTCCCTTAATGAAACCTTAATGTGATCAAAGTGGACTGCAAATGAGAAATTTAGGAAAAAAAACAAAAAACATTAGAAGTAAAACTTTCTTTGAAAAGTAACAAACAACTGAGTTTCTTCCACAATTTCTTTACAGCCTTAAGTTAGCTCTGGTCAAGGCTAAAAATGAATGAGCAAAATGGCAGTGTTAACACCTTATGACATAATTAAATGTTGCTACTAATTTTTCCTTTAAATTCCTTTCTTCTAGGTTCCATCGATTGTACACTAACATTCTCTCATCCAAGCTGGTACTGGGAAAACCTGCTGAAGATCTGTGTTTTCATCTTTGCCTTCATCATGCCTGTGCTCATCATTACCGTGTGCTATGGACTGATGATCTTGCGCCTCAAGAGCGTCCGCATGCTCTCTGGCTCCAAAGAAAAGGACAGGAATCTTCGAAGGATCACCAGGATGGTGCTGGTGGTGGTGGCTGTGTTCATCATCTGCTGGACTCCCATTCACATTTACGTCATCATTAAAGCCTTAGTTACAATCCCGGAAACTACGCTCCAGACTGTTTCTTGGCACTTCTGCATTGCTCTAGGTTACACAAACAGCTGCCTCAACCCAGTCCTTTATGCATTTCTGGATGAAAACTTCAAACGATGCTTCAGAGAGTTCTGTATCCCAACCTCTTCCAACATCGAGCAACAAAACTCCACTCGAATTCGTCAGAACACTAGAGACCACCCCTCCACGGCCAATACAGTGGATAGAACTAATCATCAGGTACGTAGCCTCTAGAATTAGGTGCATCCACTGGGGATGACGTAAAAAATTATAAATCTTTGTGCCAAACTAGGAGTTTAATCCATTATAGAGGATGAGAATGGAGGGAAGAGGGGAGCAGATTGTGGTTCTAGTGTTAGAGAAGAGGTTTGTTATATAAACTGTGTTCTTTATATTTGACTGTACATATTCATTTAGGTATAAAGATACACCAATGAGAAATCCATGAAACTATTCAAAATAACTATTTTTATGACTTTTACTTCTGTGCAAAATTTATGACTTTAGCACATTGTAGAAGTAATTCTGATCTAGAATCCTTTTCCTTTTCCCCAGAATTATTTATATAATTCATAGATGTCACTCCAAAATCCCTCTTATTTCTCAAAAGCCAGTCTTGCTCTGGCTCTGTGATTAAAGAGAGAGGGTCAGTGCCTTGCCCGCTGTGGTCATGGATGCAAGATATTCACAGAAAATTCGCATCATGGAAAAGGAGAAAAGATTAAAAGATGACCATTCCTAACTTCTCTTTAGCTATTGGTTTGCTACCTGAACTCTAGCACAAATATCAAACATATTAGACTGAATCATATATTTAACATATGAATCATATTTAACATACGAATATTAATCTAAGAAATATTATTAGATTAAACAATTTTTAACAGACCTCATGCTTGTTGGAGATAATAGGGTGAATAGTGACTAGCTTTTGGAAGGTGTATTTCTGCACCCAGAAGAGTACAAATGGGGACCTACACAAAATATTCAACACTTACACACAATGTCATAATCATATGGGAAATCAACAAGGAGGAAAGAGAAAAGGCTGTCTCCAAGTTAATACTACATGGTTAAGTCACTGGTTGGCTAACTTTGACCTCTGATCTATAAAATCAATCAAATACATGGCTTAATTTTTAATATTAATCTAAGTAAGTAAATTTTAAATAATGATGCCAGTATCCAAAAATCACAGCCTGTATAATTTTTTTAACAGTGAATTCAAATTCAAACTTCCTAGGAAGTAAAGGCTGGAGTCAAAATCTTGGCTAAAGTTCCTAGAGTCAGGGGTCAGGACTGTGAGGACGGATGGCTCCAGAGAAATGAATAGCAAGTCAAATGGTTGAAGAGCTAGGGGAGGCCTTTGACACCACAGGGTGCAGCGGCTTCTTCCTGCTGTCTCTTGACCACACCCTGTCTCTCACTGTCCCCTCTATACCCCACTCTGCCGTCCAGCCAAGCCCAGGCTCAACCTTTCTAATTGACCAGAGGACTAATGTAATATGGCCCAGATGCATCTGTCATGGGCGACATTAATCTTCATACCCCTGGTATTCAGTGATGCTCAGAGGAACACATGAACTCGCACCCCCTAGAGAACATGAGGTAATGATGGCAGACCCACTTCCAGCCAAAGGGAAATTATTAACCTATTATGTCTCACTTCTAATTCCATTTCAGAAATGAATGCCAGAAAGAAATGGTTTTGACTCTGCTTCTTTTCTCTATGTTTTTTTCCACATCAAGACCACTAAACCTACTCATTTTACTAGGAGCTACCTTTTAAAAGTAGTTGCAAAAACAGCCATTACTTTTGCACCAACCTAATGCTAAGCAGCTCTCTTATTCAGTGGCTGCTAGAATCTTGTAAGGAACTTTAAAAGGGCAGGGATTTAAATAGATTTTCACCAACCTGGGGATAACATGTTAAAGACTGCAACTTAAAATGCCTAGTCCTCAGCTAAGGGTAAAATATTTTGCTTTGAAGTAAAATATTTCTATTGGAGCAAAATCATGGCCATTATGAAGCATTGACTCTCCTTCAGTCCCTACCTGTACCTTCCCTGTCTTGCTGGGCTCTAGAGCATGGCTGCTTAGTAGTGTACCCTGGACCACTGCAAGGACCTCTTGCCACATATGACCTCCCAGCTGTCCTTCACTCAACCTGCCTTCGTGGAAATACAGCTCTGAGCCCATCTGGTGGAGCATTTCTCCTGAGTTAAGCATGATTATTCTTCAGTTGCCCGACACTGCCCTTGATTCCCTTCCAAATTCAGCATTTTCACATCAGTATGGCTATTGTACAGCCAGATAGAAAAGAAGCTAATTGGAGGAGTTCTGTTCCAAGTAGCTAAAAGGTTTGCTTTAAAAATACATCCAATTAGGCCTTATCTTCATCACTGCCTCTATGAAGCAGCATTAGTGTAAGATAACAGCAGAAACACATTAGCCCTGGAATTGGCTGCTGTCCCAAAATGCCCAACTGAGACAGCCGGACACAGAATAGAGGCTACCAGGAAAAGAGGGAAAGATGCTCTGACATATTTAAAAATTAAGACAAATCAAAGCTCCCTTTAGCTAATCTCCACTGATGTGTCATCATTAGAATTAAAGCAGTTACAACCAGACAACTGGAACAATACATAAGCTGCTAGTGATAGTTGCAATAATATATCAACATAATCAAATGACTTGAAGGAGAAATTGGAGACTTGATGGCTGTGTCTATAGGATATGTTGAATTAGTTGTACAAACCCAGACTGTGATAAACAGGTGTTTAGTCATTGTTTCACATCATGATCCATCATGTTGGAAAACAAAACTAACAGGATTTGCATTTAACCTTTCAACTACTTGTTTGAAGTTTATGTTGGTTGTGGATGTTTATGTTCTGCCTTATGTATTTGTACTTTCTTTGAGGAATATATTATACTCTATATGTCACATTTCAAGCACATTAGTCAACTTCATATTCTGCAGATCAGAGATCCAATATCAAATCTTCCCAGGGTGTCTATATTCTGACAACTATCCAGTGAGGCAATGTCCATACAGCACAAAGTGGAGTGGCGATTTGGCAGTTATCAAGGTAATTTGATAAGCCAATGAAAAAGTTCTGTGCCCAAAATAAGCTTGGAGTCATACTTACACAGTTGAGAGCTGCTCAGTCAGCTTTTGCTACGCAACAAATCATTCCAAAATTTAGTGGCTAGAAGCAACCATTTACTTAGTTTACAATTCTGTAGAGCAGCCATTGGAACGGGGCTTGGCTAGACCATTCTTCTAGTATTGGCTGGGCTGGCTGAGGGCAGCTGCCCGATGGGCGGGTGCTCAGCCAGCTGATCTACGTGGCCTCAGCAAGAATGACTAGCTCCACGTGGACTCTTACCCTCTAGCACGTTACCCCAGCCTTGTTCTCACGGTGATCACAGATTCCAAGAGAGAGAAAAGAGAGGAAAGCTTCTTTTGGCATAGAGTAGGAACTGGCATACAGTCAACTCCTTGCTTGTTATAGGTCAAATAAAGTCATCCTGCCAACCTAGATTCAAAAGGTGGGAAATTAGACTCCATCTCTTGCTGATAGGATCTGCAGTCACATTGCAAAAGGATAGGGATATAGGGGGGGAATAATTATGACCACTTTCACTAACAATCTGTAGTAAGGACATGCTGCATGAGACAGGGAAGCCATTACCTCCTGAGGACAGGAGCCATGTCTGTCTTGCTCTCCCAGGCCATAGTCTAGCACATTAAAAAGAAAGTACTTCTGGCGGGGCACAGTAGCTCATGCCTGCAATCCCAGAACTTTGGGAGGCCAAGGCTGGTGGATCACCTGGGGTCAGGAGTTTGAGACCAGCCTGGCCAACATGGTGAAACCCCGACTATACTAAAAATATGAATTAGCCAGGTGTGATGGCACATACCTGTAATCCCAGTTACTTGGGAGGCTGAGACAGGAGAGTCGCTTGAACCCAAGAGGCAGAGGTTGTAGTGAACCCAGATCGTGCCATTGCACTCCAGCCTGGGCAACAAGAGCAAAACTCCATCTCAAAAAAAAAAAAAAGAAAGAAAAGGAAAGGAAAGAAAGAAAGAAAGTAATTCCAAAATATCCAAAGCACTGGACAGATTCATGTCTGTTGAATGGATAATGAGAGGGCTGAGGATATTTCAGGAGATGTGGCAGGCATGACCCCTTTCTCATGCAACCGACGAACAACCTAAATGACTGTGTAACCCTCTGACATCATTTCCGGCTTACTGTCAGTAATGGGAAAATATTCAAAATAGGCCTTCTTCCTTTTCTCCTCCTCAGCCTTTATTACTCTGATCCAATGCTATTTATACTTTTCAGAAAATCACATTCATGGTTGTTTTCTAATTTTATTTCTAACGAGTGCTTTCGATGAGGAGACCAAGAGATTGATTCAGTGCCCTAAAGAGGTCTTTCCCTAGCTGAATATGAAAAAACAAAAAAGATGATCTCGTGTTTTTTTGTGCATGCCTGGACTCCACCTACTGCTCCAGCTGTAGCCTTTGTGCCTGATTTATGTTCAGCTTGCTGTCTTTATGACTTTTAGATCTTTATTAGGTAGACTCTGCCATAGGCATTCATTTTCCATCTGCTCTCAGTGCAATTTAATTTCTCCATACATGCCCTACACTGCTGTTACCCCGTTGAACTCCACTTTGCCTTCAAACACTTCCCCCGTTTATTTCGATCACTTCGGGTTCAACTCAAACCTGAACTGCCGGCCACTGCTAACCTGCCTTGCCTACTTGGTTCCCACCTGAATCATATTATCTAATGCATTTTCTTTCTGTTGTTGTTGTTTTTTTTTTATTTTGAGATGGAGTTACTCTGTCGCCCAGGCTGGAGTGCAGTGGTGCGATCTTGGCTCACTGCAACCTCTTCCTTCTGGTTCAAATGCTTCTCCTGCCTTAGCCTCCTCAGTAGCTGGGATTACAGGCACGCGCCACCATAATCGGCTAATTTTTATATTTTTTTTAGTGGAGATGGGGTTTCACCTTGTTGGTCAGGCTGGTCTCAAACTCTTGACGCCAAGTGATCAGCCCACCTCAGCCTCCCAAAGTGCTGAGATTCCAGACGTGAGCCCCCCGTGGCTGGCCTCTAATGCATTTTATGTCTTGACACATAGGTGATTATTGAAAACGTTTAGCATTATATGGGGAAAAAAGCAACACTGTTAGATCAGTTGAATGGTCACTAAAACGGTGTAGTTTGGTGCAAAAGTAATTGTGATTTTTGTCATTACTTTCAATGGCAAAAGCAGCAATTACTTTTGCACCAAGCTAGTACTAACAACAACCATGATAATAATGCTGCCTTGCATTTATATGGCAATGTACAGATTCAAAAGTGCTTTTATGGGCATTATCACATCTGCTTCCTGTAGCAACTCTGATGGGTAAATGTGAGAAAATAAATGCTCAGGGAAGTTAAATCACTATATCAGATCAAACAGCCAGGAAGAGGTAGAATCCAGACACGCACCCAGGGCTTCGAATATTACTCCACAGCTTTTCTCTGCTTCCCCACGCAATGCCACTTTGAACTCAATTATTATCACATGGTCTCAGCCAGATTCTCAAAATTTACTATGAGCTCCAGAAAATGTAAGTTCTTAAGAACTGCTCTGATAAATTACGATTTGTTATGTGAGGGTCCAAGAATCTACCTTTCAAATAAAACAATAAACTGAAATCTCTTATTTAAACTGTACTTTCATCTCCAAAGTAGCAAATTTACTGTTTTGTCTAACTTGCCTAACCATTTCAGTTAAGCTGATTGACATGAACGTTTTCACCAAATGAGTTACGTGTTTTGTGAAATAATGTAATTATCCTTGGAAAAAGGCTTAATATTCTGACATATCTACCTATGGGTCTTATAGGAAAAAGTAACATAATAGTAATAAAGTGAACATCATGGCATGTCCTGCTAATTCCTTTCCATTAATATGACAAGTCCAGTCCTAAACTCTCTAATTACTGTTATTAAAGCACTTTCTTGACGTTTTAATCAAAATAGTAGGTCAAGAAGTTAGGAGATGCTCTGTATTTGGTTTAACTGTGAACTGTATTATCTCCAGCTAAACTAAAAGCAGAAGCCTAATTTTAAAATAAACTACATCACTCTCAAATGTTGATCTCAGTTTTTGTTTTTTTTTAAACAAGAAATCTGTGGAGAGTTCATTTGGGAAAGAAATGATTTCAATTGGGAAAAAACCTCAAATGAGAAGAGCTCACAATATTACAGCAGTGGACAACATTAATGCATATTTTGGGAATGAAATCAAAATGATTATTCTTTTAATTCTATGGTCTGAAAAGAAAATGGTTCCAGGTGTGTGTGGGTGTGTGTGTGTGTGCATGATATAGGTGTGTCTCTTTTTGCATGTATGGGATTAGAGTAAATGTAGGTTTAAAATTAATATTTCATACATAGCAGAAGAAATTAGTATGTGTTTCTATAAATTATTGTGATATGTGAGAGAAATGTTGTATAGTTAAAAATGTATTTATCCCTAGAAAAATTTGGCTTTTAGACTATTCATAATAACATATATTGATCATTTTGTGTCTGGGATGGGATATCTTATTTAATCATATTAGATATGGATTGTAACCTCTACTCTATAGTTGAAGAAACTAATGTTTAAGGAAGTAACTTGCCCGAGGTCATAATTAAAAAGTAGTGGCTAGGGGTCGGGTGCAGTGGCTCATGCCTGTTATCCTAGCACTTTGGGAGGCCAAGGCAGAAGGACTGCTTGAGGCCAGAAGTTCAAGACCAACCTGGCCAACATAGTGAGACCTTATCTCTACTAAATTGATAAACATTTTTTTAATTAAAAAAAAAATTTAAAAGTTAGTGGCTAAGTGTTGACTCCAGTTAAATTCCATCTTATAACCCAGGCTTTTAATCAATGTGCCCTGATATATTCCAGTCTATTTTTCACTCTTTTCAGCGTGGTCTCAGACCTCTGAGAAATTTAGGGAAATTTAGTTTTAAAGATTGGATTAATTAAAATGGTGCAGTATCTTCTTGTGTTCACTATTCCAACTAATGCAACTAACTGAAAAACAGAGCAATATATTTTTCCTTTAAAACCTAACAAAACGAGATGTCATCTTATTTGGTTAAACTTAAGTGGTGAATTGCTATTTTATAGCCCTTTTTTGTAAAAATATTCTCACTGAGATTAAATGTTTTGGAACATGTCAATCTTTATTTTCTACCTCATGTAGTTTGGGATGCCAGATATGAAAGGTGCATATTTTTCTCTTTTAACTTTCAACAACACCACATTTATTTTTCCTTCTCCCTCTATGATTTTGAAATGCAGTTTCACAGTATTTATTTTTGCTTTTGCATTTTTCTCCTTCACACTAAAGAAAAAGATATTTGAATGTATATGACCTATCACAAACCAGCTGTTAATTTTTGGATGTCATTCTGATCACTATATCTTTTGGCAGGTTGCAAATAAATATTTGTAAATTGCTAAAATTTGACAAAAATGGCAAAATTAATTTGGAGAGGACATTATGAGAAATAGAAATTTCTGTGGGGTGTAGAATAAAATTTGTTTTTTGATAATTTTCCTTTTCTAATTATTATTTCCCTGGAAATCAAGAATCTAGAGCCACAATGTCATCAGTCTTCTCCCTTCACACTCAGAATTTGTTTCCTTCTAGAGTAGAGTTTCTGAGTTTGACAAGAATAGGAACTTTTTATGATTAAAAAAAAAATTAGAGCCAGGCCAGGCTTGGTGGCTCTCGTCTGTAATCTCAGCATTTTGGGAGGCCAAGGCCGGTGAATTGCTTGAGCCCAGGAGTTCAAGACCAGTCTGGGCAACCTGATGAAAGTTGATCTCTGCAAAAAATTTTTTAAATAATAGCCAGGTGTAGTGGCATGCACCTGTAGTTCTAGCGCACCTGTAGTTCTAGCTACTCAGGAGGCTGCGGCTCCCTGCAGCCTCTACTTCCTGGGCTCCAGCGATCCTCCCGCCTCAGCCTCCTGAGTAGCTATGACTATGGGCACACGCCACCACACCAGGCTAGTTTTTGTACTTTTTGTAGAGACAGGGTTTTGCTGTGTTGCCAGCCTGGTCTTAAACTCCTGGGCTGAAGTGATCCACCTGCCTCAGCCTCCGAAAGCCCTAGGATAGCCAAAATCCTAAAAATTTAAATGGCTCCAGTATTTACCCAGATCATACTACCGATCAGCTGAATGTTCTTGGGCAAGTTTCTAACACTCTCTGCTTGCATTTCCTCATCAATAAGAAAGGCAATCACTGTAGTAACTACCACTTAGCTTTGATGTAAGCATGATGTATGATTATCCATCCAAAGTGTCAGGCAAGTGGCTAATATTATTACTCTAAGCCATCCAATGAGACTTTACTATTTTCATCTTCTTCCTTTCCTTTTCCCCCAAAACTGAATTTCATCTCCTGTAAATAACATTTAAAAGGAATGAAATAACGTACCAAAAGAGTTCATAAAGTGGACTAACCCAAGCCTTCTCAACCTTGGCACTAGTGACATTGTAGGTGCTGTAAGATGTTCAGCAGCACCCCTTGTCTCAACACACTAAATGCCAGTAGCACCCACCCATCTCCCATTGTGATGCCAAATGCCTCCAGTTACTGCCAAATGTCTCCTGGAGCGGAGGCAGGCAGCAGAAATCAGTCAAGAACCACTGATCTAACCTGTTTAATTTTTTTCAATAGCTGGAGAAACATTAAGGTCCAGATTAGTTGTGATGTTTTTAAAGCAATGCTTGAGAAAAATTGGAACCAAACCCCAAGTGTCCTGACTTTAGTCTGATCCTCCTCTGAAACATCACACTGATTTCTCTAAGGAAAGCTTTCTTCTACACCACTAACCAGTTGAAAAAAAAAAAAATGACTCCATATTCATGGAAGACAAGGCAAAGGCACAATTCTTCAACCCTTGTATTACTTCAAGCTTCTTTTAGAAAATAAAATGACCTTCAGCTTGAGACATTATTAAGAAAAAAATTAAAGGCCAATAAAGATGAAGATAAGGCTCCGAATGAGGTCAAATCTCATGGCGGTATTAAAACATTAAGAGGAGTTGTAGACAAACTACAATGAAACACAAATCATAATCTCCAAAGCAAACAAGAATAGAAGGACTCCTGGAAAACGAGGGTAAAGAAATAGTCTTAAGTTTAATGGGAATATTGTAGCAACTGAAAACCACAGAATATTTAGCTTTGTACAAATTGTTTTTAGAACCTGGATTAAACCATTAAAATGTATTTTGAAAGTACTTAGAAAGAAAGCAAGTAACCTCTAAATGGCAAATTATTATTAGTTATGGCAAAATAAATTTTATTTTCTTAGAAAATTACTGGACCAGGAAATTAGGCAAACCCTATACCAATTGTGTTTCTAACAATAGATTTGACAAGCTCTTACTAATTTCTGTAATACTATCCTATGTTTAATTATGATCTAGATAATGGTACAATGAGGTAGGTTTATAAACTTTTTTTTTTCAAAGTGAAAGCAAGTTTATTAAGAAAGTAAAAAAATAAAAGAATACCTACTCCATAGACAGAGCAGCCCTGAGGACTGCTGGTGGCCCATTTTTATGGTTATTTCTTGATGATATGCTCAACAAGGGATGGATTATTCATGCCTCCCCTTTTTAGACCATATAGAGTACCTTCCTGATGTTTCCACGGCCTTTGTAAATTGTCATGATGCTGGTGGGAGTGTAGCAGTGAGGACGACCAGAGGTCACTCTTGTTGCCATTTTGGTTTTGATAGGTTTTAGCCAGCTCCTTTACTGCAACCTGTTTTATCAGCAAGGTCTTTATGACCTGTATTTTGTGCTGAACTCTTATCTCAGCCTGTGACTTAGAATGCCTTCACTGTCTGGGAATGCAGCCCAGTAGGTTTCAGCCTCATTTTATTCAGCTCCTATTCTAGATGGAGTTGTTCTGGTTCATATGCCTCTGACACTTCCCCCCTCCCATTTATAAGAGAATCCTTAATCCTAAGAGTTGCAGAGAGATGAAAATCCATCTTCTGTAACTTCTTCAGGCTGAATAGGGGCAATAATATTCCTGCCTAGCTATTAAGGGCTCTTGTGTTCAGGATAGAGAAAAGTTCAGTCAGAAAGCATCAGTATGGCGAGGGCCATTCATGAATCTTGAGTTTCAACAAGAGATGATATCTGGAAGATTAATATGTGTTTAAGAAAACATTCAGTCAGCTTGTCCTGTATTCCTACACAAAAAGTATAACAGGAATATATTCCACAAGAATAAAGCAAAATATGTAAAGTTATTCCAAGTAAAATAAATTAGAAGGCTTTTCATGAATTGGACAACTGTTGGAACTAAGCTGATACGGGGTTGTTAGCTGTTTGTAATGTGCCCAGAATTAGAATACTGATTTAGATTGTTACATTACCCATCCCTCTTGTTTCTTCTAAGCAGCAGTCAGATGTTACTGGTTGGTTTACAGGAATAAGCGGAATTAGCCTAAATTGTGGAAACAAACTTAAAAACAACTAATGAGAATTTAATAACAAGTGTACAATAGTTTTTGAAACATAATATTTCTCTCTCTAGTTTCCCATTTTTACTAAAGACAAATCATGGTAAGACTGATTTGCTTTATTATACATGGCCTGATTATTTGTATAAAGTGCAGCAAGAATAATTATTTTTCACATAAGCTCTTTTTAAATTGGCTTTGATGGAACTCTATTCCATAGAAGGAATTTCAGATAAGACTTTTTTTAGCTGAGCTGAGCCACGGGTTTGTACCCTCAAATACCTATGAGTTGGGTCAGTTTCCTTCCTCTTGAAGTCCCAAGATAACTTCAGGCTTCTGGACCTGACAGAAAGTGATGTTCTTTACTTAACATAGGTCAGAAACCCTGAACAGGGACTGTGTAGGCAAAATATGAGGCCAGTTCCCCAAGGGGCTTTTATTGGCTTTATAAGTCAAGTTTAATTCCTTAAAAGAAAACACACCATTCCAGTCAAAGCCTTGGCAAGATAACCAATTTCTCCAATTGTGTCCTGTTACAAAAGACAACAGATTTTTATTGCACCTGTGCAAATAACTATACTGTCATGCATTAAGAATACTCACAACTAGTTTCCAAATTCTGTAGAAATCAGGTAGAGAGAAATAAATATGCTCCAAATTTTGTTCATAGGAGTACAGTCAACTGTTAAAAGCTGTAAATAGCTTAAAAGAAAAGTTTTATTGACTCTGAAAAACAAAACAAAGAATCACCAATGTTCTAAGCAAAGTTTAAAAGATTAGTTTTACTGGTTTACTGAATTTAGTTGACTCCTGTTTTGCTTGATATTCATGAACATTCCAGCTCTTCATTAAAGTTCTGAAAGTTGTTTCCTCTATTCTAATGTTACAATTTCCAAAGTTATCAGAAACCTGCATTTAAGAACACCTGTTAGAGTTTTATAGCTGATTATAAATCACCTTCTAAAGAGGATTAAAACAAGACAACAATTTTCTGTGGGTGATAAAAAGTTTTAGGACAGCCACTATTAAAGCCACAATTGATAAGGAAATTTGCTTACTTCTGTGGCACACAAAATTTTACACAACAGTTATAATTATTAATAACATACACTAAGTCATATTAGAATTATAGGAGTTTCCCATAACTTTGGAACATATACCAGTAACACATTTATGCAAATATAGTCTAAAGCAAGCAAAACACCATTTCACATTTGATAATGCTTCCTCTATGATTTTTATGCCAAATAAGCCAAATTTCACCTTTACATTAATGTACGATTAATGCTAAACCTAATTTTTAATACAATCTTATAGACATATTTACCCAATTTTAATGTTTAACCATAAGGTAAGATCCTTATAAACCTTTTGTAACCCTTTACATTTTTTTAATGTAAGAGCAGATCAGTGCTCTAAGAAAAACCTATTGTGCTTTTATTCCAATGTTGAATTTATGGAAAAACTAAATAATGCTCCTTTTTAGGCAATATGTTCACATACAGAATCTCTTACAATTAATCCTTATAAACCTTCCACAACTTGCTTAAATCTTTAGTTGTTTTCTTACTTAAAATAATTCTTTAACACTTTAAGCAGAAAATATTCACATTCTTATGACTTCTTATAATTTTTCAGCAAAAACACATTTTACTTTCTTTACACACCTTGCATGTAAAATTGTATCTTTAGTAGTTTTAATTACATGTTGTAAAGTTAACTCCT